>NW_025765600.1:0-137615 GCF_003918875.1 Haliotis rubra | reverse complement strand
ATCCCCACATGGGTGCACGGTGTGAAGCCCATTTCTGGTGTCCCCCTGCCGTGATGTTGCTGGAATATTGCTGAAAGCGGCGAAAACCAAAATCAGTCAGTCAGTTAGGGTAAGGGATTGATATAAGCATGTTTTATGCTTGTTTGCCAATCCCGTCATGATCACATGGATAGATGTGTTTAAACCAAAATAAGAACAAGTTATCTCTGAATGTTAACAATCTTGGATATGAACAAATTACCTTAGTTTTGTGTCATGACCAGTTGATAACATAAGAAAATAATAGGTATTACAAAACCTTAATGAATCAAATCGTTTTGATGTAATAAAGAATTGATGGACTGACTAGAATATCCTTATTCGTCTGATGTGTAATTACCATTTAGCACATTCCACAGGGAGAAACCTTTCGCATAGAAATATGATTCACATTGAATGCTATTAAATTTAGGACACATGAAGAAATAGTGGAATACATCCTCATAATCATGTGAAATCAGAAATGAAACGATTATATTTATCACTGTGTAAGTCACTGCATCCCACTCTAAGACGACAGTGTATTATTTGACAGAATGAACTACCAACATCTAGATCGAACATTGTATTGGTATCAACTTGTGGTGTGATTAGATTCTTGAACTGTCCAACAGAGAAACAAATTGTCACATTTAAGGTAGGTAATTTCACAGTTTAATTGTATCGGGCAAAAACGAATTGGCTTAATTGGTAGATTTGCATTTCATAGTGTGATAATTTTCATTAGGTGAAACTCTGCTGAGCCTTTCACAGATGCACATTGCTCTTTGGCAACACAGTTCTATAATGAATCAATTCTGATGAAATCAAGTCAAGCACATTTATCCATCACATAAATATTGCTTACTCGTATTGATTAGCCTGGTATGAGGACACATAACACTGATCATTCTTATTATCTGCCCTTTTCATTTTTACAAAAAGCTAATAAATTACATGTTTGTTCAATATTACGGTTCATAAACATCAAGAACAGATGATAATTCTGCCTTGTTTGAACAAATTTCAATTGTAAATTCTTCAACATCACAGTTGCTGAAGACTACATTTCTTAGCCATCCTTGTTGACTTCCTTCCTTGTATGCCGTCTAAGCATTATGCCATCAAGTCAGTGATATAAAAAAAAGATATAAAGTTCAGTCAATTTCAAGTGTGGTTTGACCAGCAAGTGAGTACGTTAATCCAGGGTTCCAAACAATAGATCCATTGTTAAGGTATGTTTTCACACTGATTAGACTCTCAGTAACTTTAGGCTCCTGCAACAAAAACATCTAGCAGCTTGATTAAACAGGTAGGTGCTATGTGTAGTAGTAGGTATGTAGGTCAGTAGGAATGTGCTCGGGTTTGTGTTTGCACACTAAACATCACAGACTGACAAAGACTAGCGTGTAAGGTGATGTAGACGGGGCTGGGAATCAATCGGAGAACAGTCTCTTCTTGTGGAGGTTCCCACATCCTGGGAGAAAGCTGTTCACATGTCACGTCCAGGTGTGGGAGGGGGTGAATATCGGTCAGCTGGTCAGTCTCTGCCAGTTGTTGTCACACACCTGGTAATATTGCTGAGATGATTACAGGTGGATGTGAGAGGGGGACATTGTCCTGGCTCATGGGCTCTTTGTTGTGTTAGTTTGTTCCCATCATATTTGACACTCTGCATTTTCATTTTGGAGTGAGTTGTTTGCTTCAGTGTTTACTGATGGTATGTTTGGGTTTACCCAAATCTGTAGGGGTTCATTATAGAAGGCTTTTGTTCAAGGAATTCTGCCTTGGTGTGCCGCTTTGAGATTTTTTAAAAGATTTAGTTTGACATTGTTTACAACTTCATAGTTTGTTTTGCAATTTTCAGGATATATTTGGGATCATGATATTGTAAAATAATTGTTGTTATTATAAATTGTCATAGGCTGTGCATTAGAGATACTGATTCTGGTACATTTTTTATACCTGTACATTAATCATGCTACTTTTATTGTGTAAATACATATATTTCATCCATAAACATGATAAATGAAAACCTGGTATTAATGTCATTATAACTATGAACCCCACATGAATAAATACAATCATCATATTTATATCCTTCATAAAGTATGATTTTCTTTTCAGACGTAACATCTAAGTGAAGATCATGGGAACTGCTCCTCCAAGCAGATCGGAGGGGTTCTTTTGTTCGTAAACGAGGCCGTAGCTTTAAGACTAAGGATGAGGACATATGTGCATATGGAACTCACAGTAGCATCGACAAGGAGGAGGATGAAGAAAGAGAGAAGTTGATGAGGACGGAGGAGCAGGCAGCCGATAAGGGTGTTGTCCCATCAGACAGCGGGATAGAGAGTCTGGGACCTTCTACTGATGAAAGTCAAGATGACACGCGCAAGAAGTGCAACCACCCGATATCAGAGAGCAGAGTCAGACGTCGTGCCAACACTGTGGACAAATCCAGTTGAAAAGTTCACCATGCAAATCAGAACCAGATACCTATTGTTCCTGTGGTCCAAGAAACGCCCGATTACATGCATGGCAGAAGAACCTTATATGCAAGACTCATCCTCATAGCCCCAAAATGTACCGCCATTCCGATATCATCGAAGTGAAATCTTCTCTGAGAAGGGGCAGGAGAAGGATACCAGAGAGAAGGTCCCAGTTCTCGTGCAAATCCTCTGACAGTTTAGACTATGCTGGTGCAATGCTTACCAGCATGGACAATGCCAAGAGTGTTGTGTCCGAAATATTTGGTGATGATGTGAGCTTAAGGGCACCACTTGCAGCATTTGATTCAGTTGATTGTCAACTTGATTCAGAGGATGCATCCCGCAGAGAGAGAACGGTCAGTCAGGTTGAAGACCTGACCAGTCATATATGTCAATGTGGAGGACAGTCAAACAAACAAAGTGAAACGGAACAGAACAATAAAGACAACCATCAAAACAAGTTTCAAAATTCACGCATCTCACCCGAACGAAGTGAAAGTTGCATAAACGGATTTACTGAGGATGTTTTGAGGAGTTCATTTACCAAGAAGGATATGGCTAGACCTTTGTTTTACAGTAGAGATGCACAGATGAATGGTAATATTTCTAGAAGTCAAGTTTATGGATGCAACGGCAAGGAAGAATTGTCCACATCTCTTAGTACTGTTTCTTTGAAGGATAGGATCTCAAGACCTAATTCTTTCAGGTAGGTATCAGACTATTACATCTAACAATACTCTTCATGTTCCTTTGTGAAAAGTGCTTTGATGTAGGGCTGGCTAAAAAGATCAATAATCAGCAGTATCATCCATTGGCAGAATTATTAATGATTACCAATATGAAAATTGTGTCATCAATAATATTCTGTAGTAATTTTTGTGATGAAATACATTAGTAATTTGCATACCGTGTACACAAAGTTACTTGTCCATTCATCAGCAGCTTTTAAAATATGGTCCCAGACATGTGTTTGTTTGTAATCCTTGTGTAAGGTCGTCACCACTTGGTAGTCATGTGAAATATCTTGATTTCTTTGGGACTTTCATTTCCTCTTTTGCTCAGTCACGTCTCCAATAATTATTGATAATCAATCAATGTTGTGGTAGTGCTTATCAATTTCTGTGATCTCTATTGATGGCCAGCCCTAGACAAAGACATGTTTCAGTAAAAGATGTTAATGTTTCTTGATATCAACATGAAGAGGAACAAAGTTTATGGATTGGCAACTTCTTTATTGCAAGAGTTGTCAATGAATAAAACATGTTCCTATTCATCATACCAGCTTCTAGATGCCACTTTAGACACTAAAAGGTGTTAAAGCCTACCCACCTCGCTGATGTGGAATCAATGACAAGCAGCTGTATGCTATTTTTTGGTTTGTTCGCCTGTACTCTGTTTCATTTTGCTAAGGACCCGTGAAGATCCGGGTTAGAATTGATTTTCAGTAACCCAGGTGTAGTGACGTGTCTGTGTTTCCTTCAATAATAACATAAGGGGACCAGTTAAGATCTGGGTTAGAATTGATCTTCAGTAACCCAGGTGTAGTGACATGTGTCTGTGTTTACTTCACTAATAACATACGGGGACCATTGAAGATCTGGGTTAGAACTGATCTTCAGTAACCCAGGTATAGTGACATGTGTCTGTGTTTACTTCACTAATAACATAAGAGGACCAGTGAAGATCCAGGTTAGAACTGATCTTCAGTAACCCAGGTGTAGTGACATGTGTCTGTGTTTACTTCACTAATAACATAAGGGGACCAGTGAAGATCTGGGTTAGAATTGATCTTCAGTAACCCAGGTGTAGTGACATGTGTCTACTTCACTAATAACATAAGGGGACCAGTGAAGATCCGGGTTAGAATTGATCTTCAGTAACCCAGGTGTAGTGACATGTGTCTGTGTTTACTTCACTAATAACATAAGGGGACCATTGAAGATCCGGGTTAGAATTGATCTTCAGTAACCCAGGTGTAGTGACATGTGTCTGTGTTTACTTCACTAATAACATAAGGGGACCAGTGAAGATCTGGGTTAGAATTGATCTTCAGTAACCCAGGTGTAGTGACATGTGTCTACTTCACTAATAACATAAGGGGACAAGTGAAGATCTGGGTTAGAATTGATCTTCAGTAACCCCAGGTGTAGTGACATGTGTCTACTTCACTAATAACATAAGGGGACCAGTGAAGATCTGGGTTAGAATTGATCTTCAGTAACCCAGGTGTAGTGACATGTGTCTACTTCACTAATAACATAAGGGGACCAGTGAAGATCTGGGTTAGAATTGATCTTCAGTAACCCAGGTGTAGTGACATGTGTCTACTTCACTAATAACATAAGGGACCAGTGAAGATCTGGGTTAGAATTGATCTTCAGTAACCCAGGTGTAGTGACATGTGTCTACTTCACTAATAACATAAGGGGACCATTGAAGATCCGGGTTAGAATTGATCTTCAGTAACCCAGGTGTAGTGACATGTGTCTGTGTTTACTTCACTAATAACATAAGGGGACCATTGAAGATCCGGGTTAGAATTGATCTTCAGTAACCCAGGTGTAGTGACATGTGTCTGTGTTTACTTCACTAATAACATAAGGGGACCAGTGAAGATCTGGGTTAGAATTGATCTTCAGTAACCCCAGGTGTAGTGACATGTGTCTACTTCACTAATAACATAAGGGGACAAGTGAAGATCTGGGTTAGAATTGATCTTCAGTAACCCAGGTGTAGTGACATGTGTTTACTTCACTAATAACATAAGGGGACCAGTGAAGATCTGGGTTAGAATTGATCTTCAGTAACCCAGGTGTAGTGACATGTGTCTACTTCACTAATAACATAAGGGGACCAGTGAAGATCTGGGTTAGAATTGATCTTCAGTAACCCAGGTGTAGTGACATGTGTCTACTTCACTAATAACATAAGGGGACCAGTGAAGATCTGGGTTAGAATTGATCTTCAGTAACCCCAGGTGTAGTGACATGTGTCTACTTCACTAATAACATAAGGGGACCAGTGAAGATCTGGGTTAGAATTGATCTTCCGTAACCCATGCTTGTCGTAAGAGGCGTCTTACAGGATCGGGTGGTTAGGCTCGCTGACTTGGTTGACACATGTCATCATATCCCAATTGTGTATATCAATGCTCGTGCTGTTGATCACTTGATTGTCTGGTCCAGACTCGATTATTTACAGATCGCAGCCTTATAATTGGCATATTTCTGAGTATGGCATTAAACCGCCAACCAGATGCCACTTAAATAGTTAGATATGAACAAAGCTTGGCAACATTCTTCAGTAAAGCAATAAAAGTATCAGGGAAGCTTGTAAAACGGTGTAAGGTTCTTAAAACATACAGAATTTGTCTTGATTCCATAACAGATAAGCAGGAAGCAGTAGGAGCTGAGTTGGTTACTGTGGTCAGCTTCTGTCAGTGTAACACAAGGATATCATTGTTTATGGAAGGAGTTAATGTATATATTAGCCTCATATCATGGAGTCATAATGGGGTGGTCATATATTAGCCTCATATCATGGAGTCATAATGGGGTGGTCATGTGTCAGCTGGCAATAAGATCTAGGACCATTATTTAGGAGGCAGTAATGTCCTAATGTCAAACTCAATACAAATGGGCTTCATCATCATCTTTGGTCACTGACAGGAGTGACAGGGAATGGCAGCATATTGCAGAACAATGAATTGAGTAACATTGGACGGTGTGACAGGGCAGTTAGGGTGAAACGGTATACTGTGGTATTAGTAGAACGGCAGTATTTTGCCTTTGGTTCTGTATACCGTAATGCAATCCAAAAATTTAGTATTTTCTTTTTTCGTACCATCATTTTATTAACCTTTTTAAATGACAGTTTTGTTAATTCAAAATAACAAACATTATGGTTATTTTTTTCTGATGTTATTGAACAATGTAAGGTTTGGCTACGTACACCAGACCCGCCACTGCGACGATGGCTGCCCACAGCTCGTGTTGTCAAGTTTCTTCATTATGATCATATTTCATATACCGAACGGAACGGACCGAACCGAAGGCCTTGTACCACAATATGTACCGTACCATGATATGAGTGTACTGTTTCACCCTTAAGGCTATTTGCAATTACGTGTATGCCATTGTTATTCATGTTAGTTGTGTTTGAACCAAACGTCATCGAAAAGATACTGATGATAATGTAACCTGAGATGTCGTTGGGACGTGGATCAGTTCTAGGTGATATTTATTTGTTGTCTATTTCAATATGCAGCAAGTTCTAATTTATCTTAAGCAATGTTTCATTCTACATTATGCATATAACTTGTGCAGTGAGATACTAATTGATGTCTGTACTGACACCACTTATCATGCATATGCTGAAATATAACAGTGAATCTCAAACCAGTTTAGACCTGATTCATGCCATAACATTCATATTGTCAAACACGTGTGACATTTGTAGAGTCCTCTGAAATTGAATGAATCTATGTTCGTTGGCTTGCTTTCCTTAAATGACACGGGGCAGTGGGGTAGCCTAGTGGTTAAAGCGTTCGCTCATCACTCCGAAGACCCTGTTTGATTCCCCACATGGGTACAATGTGTGAAGTCCATTTCTGGTGTCCCCCACTGTGATATTGCTGGAATACTGCTAAAAGCAGCGTAAAACCCAACTCACTTCTACAATGATACAGATAGGATAGGTTAGGGATCTTATTAACACTTACAATTATTGTGCCCTGGTCTTCATGTCCAGTCATTGTCTATCACACAGTTTCTGACTGGATGCAACAAAACTCACCTGTGCATTTGGAGACATTAAGACTTGGTCATCATGTTCAGGATTAATCACTTTGTTGGTTTACGCAATCAGTGGTCCCTATAGCAAGTGTACGTTAATTATTTAGGTACCTTTTGATTTAGATTATTGATTGTAACTTTGCATGCTTTATGAGACGTACCTGCTCTGCAGCAATATTCAGGGAGAGGGTGCGGATTTGGAATTCATTAACCTTTTAATAATCTGATCCATAATTGACAAAATAAAATGTTCTTTCAAATGTTTCTGATGTTTGAAATGAATCGATAATCATTACAGAGATTTATTTAGACTTGCTCCAAGGGCAATATTTGGCCCCAACTCACATAGTAATCAGGTTTATGTTCAAACTTAAGTTGTTTTGTGATTAAGTTGTTACATTCATTTTGTTCAGTTGTTAATACAGTCTGTTTGAGTTAAAACCTGACCAATGAATTGCACTCTAACTCAAAAACAAATAATCGTAAATGACTCGAACCAATGCCAAAGCGTTTGTGATGACTTTACAGCGATCTTGGAAAGTCAGGAAGTCAACAGTGCTAGGACGCATATGATGCAGTCATCTATGTTTGTCTGTATTTTGAAATCAAATTGATATTGTAATCAAATCACTCACTAGACTAACGCTTAGTCTCTGAATATATATACTTTTGATAGAAACAAACAATTCCTTTAAAATTGAAGAAAGACTCCCAGTGAGATGAGGATCCTGAACTTGAGGGAATCTAGACTTGCTTCATTAAGAGCTTTAGCATTGCAGAAATGGCTAGGCTAGGGAAAATAATAGGGCCAGGGTCTGTGAGACAGATTTATGATCACTCATTTACTATACTGCCAGCATCACTGACAAATGGCTCCAATCTTATAATTGGTTAATCTGTCTCAGAATGTAATGGCTTGTCAGATGTTATGCGTACAATGTCGTAACACTAAGTCTGAACAATGATGAAGTGAAATGAAGCTAGCGTGGCCTGACACTTTAAGGTCACTCTTGTGGTCAGCAGCCATCATGGGTGTAATTCAATCATGGAACTGGGCAGTTGGATTTCCATTAGCAATGTCAGCATGGGACCATCATGTCCACTGTCAGCTGTCAGCACTATTACAGACAGACATACTCATTCATCACCTGATGGACAGTGGACATTATAAGTTGTTCACTTGTCACGAGGGGGGCATGGGTTGATGTACCCTCCATGTTTGTTTATGTTCCCGGAGCCGGAAGGGCGAGTGGAACATAAACAAACATGGAGGGTACATCAACCCATGGGCCCTGAGGGACCAGTGAACAACATATTTATCTTACTGAACACCTTAATGTTAATTTTGAATTGTTTGAAGCACAGGTACAAATCTTTTTGCAGCCATCGCCAAATTTTACTGACAAGAAAAACAGACTTAGAGTTATCTCCCTTCCATCGATTTGCATTTGCAAAACATCGGTAATATCCGTACATCATACGTGATTCAATGATATTCAAGATAAAGAATTACTACCATGAAGTACCAAATGAGTTGCCATTGACAGCAGGGTACATTGAAATGTTGCTCGCTTGTAAGCGGGGTACATTGAAAATAATAGAAGAGCGCTCAGCCATTTAGAAAGCGACATTTATGTGATAAATCAGCATCTCTTCAGATTGATGATGTTGAGGAGTATGATTGTAACTGTTGAAGAGACAGAATGAAACCATTCTGAAACATTGTAGATAATAGCTGATTACCCCTCAGCTTTACTCTGTCTCACAGTCCCTGAACCACAGTATTTTCCCTAATGCCAAGCCCTCCCTGCAATGCTAAAGTCATAAATGAAGCAAGTCTACATTTCCCCAGTTGGGAGGTTCCGAATCTCCCAACTCACTTGGACTTTTTTTCAATGTTAATGGGTTTATTTGTTACTATCAAAATTATATATATTGAGGGACAAAGCGTCAGTCTACCCTCAGCTATGTTCACCTTATTCCATGAGAGTGGTTTCTGTTCCTTTGACATCACAGCACAGTGAACAGGCGTTTCTCTTGTTTGTAAACAACACACTCAATCAGCAATAATCACTAATTGTCCTAAATATTTGATGTGTGGACTTCACAAACTGCTTTGTGTTATATATCTTCACTACAACTCAACAGTGAGCTGTATGGCAGTGTAGCTTAACTCTTCAAAGTGACCGTATCGCCAGCTCTCAAGGATAAATATCCTGGTGAATAATAAATATACTGTTTCATGCTGTAGGTGAGTTCCTAATGACAGTAAAATATTTCATGACAAGTTTGTCGAAGTGAATTGACTCATCCAAATTGAAACAGTTGACCAAAACACATGAATGGACTGTGTACGTTGTGACGATGTGACTTGACTCTCCACAGATAACTATAGGTAGGAGAGTGGACTGTGTACGTTGTGACGATGTGACTTGACTCTCCACAGATAACTATAGGTAGGAGAGTGGACTGTGTAAGTTGTGACGATGTGACTTGACTCTCCACAGATAACTATAGGTAGGAGAGTGGACTGTAAGTTAGCAGTTGACTTGACCTCCACAGATAATGCCCATAGAGTAGATGTGACTTGACTCTCCACAGATAACTATAGGTAGGAGAGTGGACTGTGTACGTTGTGACGATGTGACTTGACTCTCCACAGATAACTATAGGTAGGAGAGTGGACTGTGTAAGTTGTGACGATGTGACTTGACTCTCCACAGATAACTATAGGTAGGAGAGTGGACTGTGTAAGTTGTGACGATGTGACTTGACTCTCCACAGATAACTATAGGTAGGAGAGTGGACTGTGTACGTTGTGACGATGTGACTTGACTCTCCACAGATAACTATAGGTAGGAGAGTGGACTGTGTACGTTGTGACGATGTGACTTGACTCTCCACAGATAACTATAGGTAGGAGAGTGGACTGTGTACGTTGTGACGATGTGACTTGACTCTCCACAGATAACTATAGGTAGGAGAGTGGACTGTGTACGCTAGACGTTGACTGATAACTATAGGTAGGAGAGTGGACTGGCACGATGTGACTTGACTCTCCACAGATAACTATAGGTAGGAGAGTGGACTGTGTACGTTGTGACGATGTGACTTGACTCTCCACAGATAACTATAGGTAGGAGAGTGGACTGTGTAAGTTGTGACGATGTGACTTGACTCTCCACAGATAACTATAGGTAGGAGAGTGGACTGTGCACGTTGTACGATGTGACTTGACTCTCCACAGATAACTATAGGTAGGAGAGTGGACTGTGCACGTGACTCTTGACGATGTGACTTGACTCTCCACAGATAACTATAGGTAGGAGAGTGGACTGTGTGTTGTGACGTTGTGACGATGTGACTTGACTCTCCACAGATAACTATAGGTAGGAGAGTGGACTGTGTGCAAGTTGTGACGATGTGACTTGACTCTCCACAGATAACTATAGGTAGGAGAGTGGACTGTGTGACTGTGCACGTTAGACGATGTGACTTGACTCTCCACAGATAACTATAGGTAGGAGAGTGGACTGTGTAATGCGTTGTGACGATGTGACTTGACTCTCCACAGATAACTATAGGTAGAGTGGAGTGGACTGTGTTGCTCTCCACAGACAACTATAGGTGGGAGAGATGTGACTTGACTCTCCACAGATAACTATAGGTGCGGAGAGTGGACTGTGTGCGTTGTGACTGATGTGACTTGACTCTCCACAGATAACTATAGGTAGGAGAGTGGACTGTGTACGACGTTGTGACGATGTGACTTGACTCTCCACAGATAACTATAGATAGGAGAGTGGACTGTGACTCACGAAGAACTAGACGATGTGACTTGACTCTCCACAGATAACTATAGGTAGGAGAGTGGACTGTGTAAGCTTGTGACGATGTGACTTGACTCTCCACAGATAACTATAGGTAGGAGAGTGGACTGTGTAAGCCAGTGACGATGTGACTTGACTCTCCACAGATAACTATAGGTAGGAGAGTGGACTGTGTACGTTGTGGACGATGTGACTTGACTCTCCACAGATAACTATAGGTAGGAGAGTGGACTGTGTAAGTTGACGATACGATGTGACTTGACTCTCCACAGATAACTATAGGTAGGAGAGTGGACTGTGTACGTTGTGACGATGTGACTTGACTCTCCACAGATAACTATAGGTAGGAGAGTGGACTGTGTGCGTATAATTTGACGTGACGATGTGACTTGACTCTCCACAGATAACTATAGGTAGGAGAGTGGACTGTGTACGTTGTGACGATGTGACTTGACTCTCCACAGATAACTATAGGTAGGAGAGTGGACTGTGTAAGTTGTGGACGATGTGACTTGACTCTCCACAGATAACTATAGGTAGGAGAGTGGACTGTGTAAGTTGTGACGATGTGACTTGACTCTCCACAGATAACTATAGGTAGGAGAGTGGACTGTGTAAGTTAGACGTAGGACGTTTGACTTGACTCTCCCACAGATAACTATAGGTAGGAGGAGTGGACTGTAGGTGACTTGACTCCACAGATAACTATAGGTAGGAGAGTGGACTGTGTAAGTTGTGGCGATGTGACTTGACTCTCCACAGATAACTATAGGTAGGAGAGTGGACTGTGTACGCTAGTGGCGATGTGACTTGACTCTCCACAGATAACTATAGGTAGGAGAGTGGACTGTGTAAGTTGTGACGATGTGACTTGACTCTCCACAGATAACTATAGGTAGGAGAAGTGGACTGTGTAAGTTGTGACGATGTGACTTGACTCTCCACAGATAACTATAGGTAGGAGAGTGGACTGTGTAAGTTGTGACGATGTGACTTGACTCTCCACAGATAACTATAGGTAGAGAGTGGACTGTGTAAGTTGTGGCGATGTGACTTGACTCTCCACAGATAACTATAGGTAGGAGAGTGGACTGTGTTGTGACGATGTGACTTGACTCTCCACAGATAACTATAGGTAGGAGAGTGGACTGTGCGTTGTGACGATGTGACTTGACTCTCCACAGATAACTATAGGTAGGAGAGTGGACTGTGTAAGTTGTGACGATGTGACTTGACTCTCCACAGATAACTATAGGTAGGAGAGTGGACTGCGTAAGCCAGACGATGTGACTTGACTCTCCACAGATAACTATAGGTAGGAGAGTGACTGTGTAAGTTTCAGACGATGCGACTTGACTCTCCACAGATAACCATATAGTGAGAGGACTGTGTAAGTTGTGATGATGACTCTCCACAGATAACTATAGGTAGGAGAACGGACTGTGCAAGCACAGATCGATGACTGACTCTCCACAGATAACCATAGGCAGGAGATGGACTCGTGTAAGTTGTGACGATGCGACTTGACTCTCCACAGATAACCATATATGAGAGTGGACTGTGATCTACGCACTTGATGCGACTCGACTCCACAGATGACTATAGGTAGAGCGGACCCGTACGAAAGACGATGCGACTCTGACCTCCGCAAGATAACCAGGTAGAGACCGACCGTGCATAGCTGGCACGCTGTGACTTGACCTCTCCGTCAGACAACCGCGCGTACGTGACCAAACTTGCCGTGACGATCGCGACTCGACCCACAGATAACCTATAGGCAGGAGAGTGGACTGTGCAAGCCAGGTGACGATGCGACTTGACCTCCACAGATAACTATGGGCAGGAGAGTGGAAGCTTGCAAGCCAGACGATGCGACTCTGACTCTCCACCAGACAACTATAGGCAGGAGAGCGGACTGTGTAAGTTGCGACGATGTGACTTGACTCTCCACAGATAACTATAGGTAGGAGAGCGGACTGTGCAGCCTGTGACGATGTGACTTGACTCTCCACAGATAACCATAGGTAGGAGAGTGGACTGTGTAAGTTGACGATGTGACTTGACTCTCCACAGATAACTATAGTAGGAGAGTGGACTGTGTAAGTTGTGACGATGTGACTTGACTCTCCACAGATAACTATAGGTAGGAGAGTGGACTGTGTAAGTTGTGACGATGTGACTTGACTCTCCACAGATAACTATAGGTAGGAGAGTGGACTGTGTAAGTTGTGACGATGTGACTTGACTCTCCACAGATAACTATAGGTAGGAGAGTGGACTGTGTAAGTTGTGACGATGTGACTTGACTCTCCACAGATAACTATAGGTAGGAGAGTGGACTGTGTAAGTTGTGACGATGTGACTTGACTCTCCACAGATAACTATAGGTAGGAGAGTGGACTGTGTAAGTTGTGACGATGTGACTTGACTCTCCACAGATAACTATAGGTAGGAGAGTGGACTGTGCACGCTAGTTGATCGATGATGTGACTTGACTCTCCACAGATAACTATAGGTAGGAGAGTGGACTGTGTAAGTTGTGACGATGTGACTTGACTCTCCACAGATAACTATAGGTAGGAGAGTGGACTGTGTAAGTTTGTGACGATGTGACTTGACTCTCCACAGATAACTATAGGTAGGAGAGTGGACTGTGTGTTGTGATCGATGTGACTCTGACTCTCCACAGATAACTATAGGTAAGGAGAGTGTGACTGTGCACGCGAGACGATGTGACTGACTTCCACAGATAGACTATATCGCAGGAGAGGAGGACTGTGCACGCGCAGACGATGTGACTTGACTCTCCACAGATAACTATAGGTAGAGAATGGACTGCGTGCGTTGCCAGATGTGACGGACTGACTCTCCACAGATAACTTCTCGGTAGAGAATATTTATGTAAGTTGTGATCGATGTGACTTGACTCTCCACAGATAACTATAGGTAGAGAGGGACTGTGTGGCGTTGTGATCGTACGTGACTTATGACTCTCCACAGATAACTATAGGTAGGAGAGAGTGGACTTGTACGCCAGATTGATGTGACTTGACTCTCCACAGATAACTATAGGTAGGAGAATGGACTGTGTAAGCCAGACGATGTGACTTGACTCTCCACAGATAACTATAGGTAGGAGAATGGACTGTGTAAGTTGCCAGACGATGTGACTTGACCTCTCAGGCACAGATAACTATAGGTAGGAGAGTGGACTGTGTAACGTTGTGCCGTGATGTGACTTGACTCTCCACAGATAACTATAGGTAGGAGAGTGACTGTGTAGTGACTGACTGACTCTCCACAGCTAACTATAGGCGGAGAGTGGACTGACTTGACTCTCCACAGATAACTATAGGTAGGAGAGTGGACTGTGTAAGTTGTGACGATGTGACTTGACTCTCCACAGATAACTATAGGTAGGAGAGTGGACTGTGTAAGTTAGTGGATGTGTGACTTGACTCTCCACAGATAACTATAGGTAGGAGAGTGGACTGTGGCGATTCATGTGACTTGACTCTCCACAGATAACTATAGGTAGGAGAGTGTGACTGTGATGTGACTGTGACTTGACTCCACAGATAACTATAGGTAGGAGAGTGGACTGTGTAAGTTGACGACGTGTGACTTGACTCTCCACAGATAACTATAGGTAGGAGAGTGGACTGTGTAAGTTGTGACGATGTGACTTGACTCTCCACAGATAACTATAGGTAGGAGAGTGGACTGTGTAAGTTGTGACGATGTGACTTGACTCTCCACAGATAACTATAGGTAGGAGAGTGGACTGTGTAAGTTGTGACGATGTGACTTGACTCTCCACAGATAACTATAGGTAGGAGAGTGGACTGTGTAAGCTTGTGACTTGATGTGACTTGACTCTCCACAGATAACTATAGGTAGGAGAGTGGACTGTGTAATTGTGAGACGATGTGACTTGACTCTCCACAGATAACTATAGGTAGGAGAGTGGACTGTGTCACGTTGTGGCGATGTGACTTGACTCTCCACAGATAACTATAGGTAGGAGAGTGGACTGTGTAAGTTGTGACGATGTGACTTGACTCTCCACAGATAACTATAGGTAGGAGAGTGGACTGTGTAAGTTGTGGCGATGTGACTTGACTCTCCACAGATAACTATAGGTAGGAGAGTGGACTGTGTAAAGTTGTTGACGATGTGACTTGACTCTCCACAGATAACTATAGGTAGGAGAGTGGACTGTGTGCGTTGTGGCGATGTGACTTGACTCTCCACAGATAACTATAGGTAGGAGAGTGGACTGTGTAGTTGTGGCGATGTGACTTGACTCTCCACAGATAACTATAGGTAGGAGAATGGACTGTGTGCGTTGTGATGATGTGACTTGACTCTCCACAGATAACTATAGGTAGGAGAGTGGACTGTGTGCGTTGATGACGATGTGACTTGACTCTCCACAGATAACTATAGGTAGGAGAAGTGGACTGTGTAAGTTGTGACGATGATGTGACTTGACTCTCTTCAGATAACTATAGGTAGGAGAGTGGACTGTGTGGATTGTGGCGATGTGACTTGACTCTCCACAGATAACTATAGGTAGGAGAGTGGACTGTGTAAGTTGTGGCGATGTGTGACTTGACTCTCCACAGATAACTATAGGTAGGAGAGTGGACTGTGTAAGTTGTGACGATGTGACTTGACTCTCCACAGATAACTATAGGTAGGAGAGTGGACTGTGTAAGTTGTGACGATGTGACTTGACTCTCCACAGATAACTATAGGTAGGAGAGTGGACTGTGTAAGTTGTGACGATGTGACTTGACTCTCCACAGATAACTATAGGTAGGAGAGTGGACTGTGTAAGTTGTGACGATGTGACTTGACTCTCCACAGATAACTATAGGTAGGAGAGTGGACTGTGTAAGTTGTGACGATGTGACTTGACTCTCCACAGATAACTATAGGTAGGAGAGTGGACTGTGTAAGTTGTGACGATGTGACTTGACTCTCCACAGATAACTATAGGTAGGAGAGTGGACTGTGTCAAGTTGTGGCGATGTGACTTGACTCTCCACACAGATAACTATAGGTAGGAGAGTGGACTGTGTACGTTGTGACGATGTGACTTGACTCTCCAGATAACTATAGGTAGGAGAGTGGACTGTGTAAGTTGTGACGATGTGACTTGACTCTCCACAGATAACTATAGGTAGGAGAGTGGACTGTGTAAGTTGTGGCGATGTGACTTGACTCTCCACAGATAACTATAGGTAGGAGAGTGGACTGTGTAATGCCAGACGATGTGACTTGACTCTCCACAGATAACTATAGGTAGGAGAGTGGACTGTGTAAGTTGTGACGATGTGACTTGACTCTCCACAGATAACTATAGGTAGGAGAGTGGACTGTGTAAGTTGTGACGATGTGACTTGACTCTCCACAGATAACTATAGGTAGGAGAGTGGACTGTGTACGTTGTGGCGATGTGACTTGACTCTCCACAGATAACTATAGGTAGGAGAGTGGACTGTGTAAGTTGACGATGTGACTTGACTCTCCACAGATAACTATAGGTAGGAGAGTGGACTGTGTATCGCTGTGTGACGATGTGACTTGACTCTCCACAGATAACTATAGGTAGGAGAGTGGACTGTGTAAGTTGTGACGATGTGACTTGACTCTCCACAGATAACTATAGGTAGGAGAGTGGACTGTGTAATGCTGACGATGTGACTTGACTCTCCACAGATAACTATAGGTAGGAGAGTGGACTGTGTAAGTTGTGACGATGTGACTTGACTCTCCACAGATAACTATAGGTAGGAGAGTGGACTGTGTACGTTGTGACGATGTGACTTGACTCTCCACAGATAACTATAGGTAGGAGAGTGGACTGTGTACGTTGTGACGATGTGACTTGACTCTCCACAGATAACTATAGGTAGGAGAGTGGACTGTGTACGTTGTGACGATGTGACTTGACTCTCCACAGATAACTATAGGTAGGAGAGTGGACTGTGTACGTTGTGACGATGTGACTTGACTCTCCACAGATAACTATAGGTAGGAGAGTGGACTGTGTAAGTTGTGACGATGTGACTTGACTCTCCACAGATAACTATAGGTAGGAGAGTGGACTGTGTAAGTTGTGACGATGTGACTTGACTCTCCACAGATAACTATAGGTAGGAGAGTGGACTGTGTAAGTTGTGACGATGTGACTTGACTCTCCACAGATAACTATAGGTAGGAGAGTGGACTGTGTAAGTTGTGACGATGTGACTTGACTCTCCACAGATAACTATAGGTAGGAGAATGGACTGTGTAAGTTGTGACGATGTGACTTGACTCTCCACAGATAACTATAGGTAGGAGAGTGGACTGTGTAAGTTGTGACGATGTGACTTGACTCTCCACAGATAACTATAGGTAGGAGAGTGGACTGTGTAAGTTGTGACGATGTGACTTGACTCTCCACAGATAACTATAGGTAGGAGAATGGACTGTGTGCTTGTGGCGATGTGACTTGACTCTCCACAGATAACTATAGGTAGGAGAGTGGACTGTGTAAGTTGTGACGATGTGACTTGACTCTCCACAGATAACTATAGGTAGGAGAGTGGACTGTGTAAGTTGTGACGATGTGACTTGACTCTCCACAGATAACTATAGGTAGGAGAGTGGACTGTGTAAGTTGTGACGATGTGACTTGACTCTCCACAGATAACTATAGATAGGAGAGTGGACTGTGTACGTTGTGACGATGTGACTTGACTCTCCACAGATAACTATAGGTAGGAGAGTGGACTGTGTAACGTACGTTGTGACGATGTGACTTGACTCTCCACAGATAACTATAGGTAGGAGAGTGGACTGTGTAAGTTGTGACGATGTGACTTGACTCTCCACAGATAACTATAGGTAGGTAGGAGAATGACAAGGTTCATGTCACTAAGTCATATCTATACTGTTATCTAGGATTTGATAAACACTGTCTCTAATCTGGCAGTTATGCTTTTTTAACACTCTGAGTAAAGGTTTGACATGACTCTCAGAAATTGTTTTATGCATGTTCTAAAAGCACTGAAGCATTAAAGTACTGTCCCGCGATGTTAAATGTCCACAAGCTCCATCTACATTGGCCATGTTAAAAATGTAGTACAATGAAAGACCCCAGATAGCAATGATATGTTGGCCCATAGTTGGCCCATAATCACCGGTTTGGTTGGCCCATGGTTGTCAACCTGACGATGGGCCCACTTGGATATGCTCATCGGCTCCACAGTGGCCCATCATGTTGGCTCATTGTTGGGCCAACGAATGAAAATTCACACAAAACCATGGCCCATAGTTTGCCCAACGTAGTGATTTTGTTGGCCTTATGTTGGCACCACCATGTTACAACATTTAGCTCTTTCTTGACCTTTGTAATAAAACCATGGCCCATACTTGGCCCAACGATGTGATTTAGTTGGCCTTATGTTGGCACAACTGTATTTCAACATTTAGCTCTTTCTTGACCTCTGCAATCAGAAACATATATAAACAACACAAGTTAATCAAGTGAACTATTTAATTCTTTTTATCCCACCGGCATGTAATGCGGTGGGATATAGTCGTCGCCTCGTCGCCTCGTCCGTCCGTCCGTCCGTAATCATTTTGTTTCCGGACCATAACTCAAAGACCGTTCGATATTTTTAAACAAAATTGGTAGATATGTCAAACATAACCTAAGGTGGTGCCTTTTGCTATTTACAGATAATTGTCATTTTTATTTTTCTCGGTTTCCATGGAAATGTTTTGGACTTAGTCTTAAAGAAGGGTGGGCTTCGTTTCCGGAGCATAACTCAAGAACCATTCAATATTTTTCAACAAAACTTGGTAGATATATCAAACAGATCCTAAAGTGGTGCCTTTTGCTATTTACAGATTTTTGGCATTTTTATTTTTCCCGGTTTCCATGGAAACAATTCGGACTTAGTCCCAAAAGTGAGGGGTGGGCTTCGTTTCTGGAGCATAACTCAAGAACCGTTCAATATTTTTCAACAAAAGTTGGTAGATATATCAAACAGAACCATGAGGGGTGCCTTTTGGTATTTGCAGATTTTTGTCATTTTTATTTTTCCCGGTTTCCATGGAAACATTTTGGACTTAGTCTCAAAAAGTAAGGATTGCTTTCGTTTCCGGAGCACAACTCAAAAACCGTTCAATATTTTTCAACAAAACTTGGTAGATATATCAAACAGATCCTAAAGTTGTGCCTTTTGCTATTTGCAGATTTTTGGCATTTTATTTTTCCGGTTTCCATGGAAATGATTTGGACTTAATCCCAAAAGTGAGGGGTGGGCTTCGCTTCGGAGCATAACTCAAGAACCGCTCAATATTTTTCAACAAGACTTGGTAGATATATCAAACAGAACCTTAAGTGGTGCCTTTTGCTATTTGCAGATTTTTGGTATTTTTATTTTTCCGGTTTCCATGGAAACGATTCGGACTTAATCCCAAAAGTGAGGGGTGGGCTTCGTTTCGAGCATAACTCAAGAACCGTTCAATATTTTTCAACAAAACTTGGTAGATGTATGAAACAGAACCTTAAGTGGTGCCTTTGCTATTTGCAGATTTTGGCATTTTATTTTTCTTGGTTTCCATGGAAACATTTTGGACTTAGTCTCAAAAAGTAAGGATTGCTTTCGTTTCCGGAGCACAACTCAAAAACCGTATAATATTTTTCAACAAAACTTGGTAGATATATCAAACAGATCCTAAAGTTGTGCCTTTTGCTATTTGCAGATTTTTGGCATTTTTATTTTTCCCGGTTTCCATGGAAACGATTCGGACTTAATCCCAAAAGTGAGGGGTGGGCTTCGTTTCCGGAGCACAACTCAAAAACCTCTCTATATCTTTCAGCAAAACTTGGCAGATATGTGAGGCAGATCTTGAAGTGGTGCCTTTTGCTATTTGCAGATATTTGTGATTTATTATTTTCTCGGTTTCCATGGAAATGATTCGGACTTAGTCTCAAAAAGGAAGGGATGGGTTTCGTTTCCGGAACACAACTTGAAAACTTCTTAATATCTTTCAGCCAAACTTGGCAGATATGTGAGGCAGATGCCAAAGTGGTGCCTTTTGCTATTTGCAGATATTTGTGATTTATTATTTTCTCAGTTTCCATGAAAACAATTTGGACTTAGTCTCAAAAGGGAGGGGTAGGTTTTGTTTCCGGAGCACAACGCGAAAACTTCTTAATATCTTTCAGCAAAACTTGGCAGATATGTGAGGCAGATCCCAAAGTGGTGCCTTTTGCTATTTGCAGATTTTTGTCATTTATTTTTTTCATGATTTCCATGGAAATGATTTGCACTTAGTCTAAAATCAAGCTGGACTTTAAGTAACTGTCAGATGATTTGTTCTTTCAAAGATATGGGGGCCGGGGGGATATGTCATCTTCTGATGACTCTTGTTTTCATTGTTATTTGAACATTATTGTATTTCTTGAAAATATTCTTGTCTTAGGTCTTTTGGCTGTAGCCGCTGACAGGTTTTTCGAACTGCTCCTGAAAAAAACAACCCAAAATTTTCATGAAACTGTCAGATATCATAATTTTAGACATGAGAACTATCGTAAAAGGACATAGTATTTGACCTTATGTTTTATTGAAACATACAACTTAATGATTGAAAACTTCTTGTTTATTGCACAGAGTGACGTTCGGATGTAGATTCTTACACTGTTATCAAGCTAAAACCAAATGATGAGAAGTATATGCGTAGTATGTTTTGACAATCAGCAGATTAACATTAACAACAACATGTAATTGAATAACAACTGGTACATTATTGGGAGAGGCCAGATGGGAACTAAGAACAACAAATGGAACTAGTGATGAAGCCAATAAACAAGGGGGGATTCAGGTGTAACAACAAGCTGTTGGGTGCTTTGATAGTCTATAGTTTGATTAGTTCTTCATTGGTCTGTCGTTTTCATGTGACTGCAAAATTTGGTTTTGTTGCAATTATTAGATTTTGTGTTAGTGAGCAATTCATTGGTCTCAAATGAAATCAAACAGACTATGTGTTGGTGGATTACTGGTTAAGGCTCGTGAAGACATGTTGTAGGTGGTTCCGCTCATGTTCTAGGTCATGGCCGCTGGTGCAATGTTCTTAGCGTACTTGATCAGGGTTGAGATGACGCCAAACTTAGTTTTAGGGGCTGGTTTGACAAATTCGAAATCTTATCCACCAAGAATCAGGACTTCACAAAAAGAAAACTTTTGGAAGCCATCAAAATCAGCCGCCACTAACCTTTGATCGATAGAGACCAAAGAAACTTCATACCATTGGGATATGAAGAACTAATCAAACTATAGACTCTATCAAATCACCCTATCAGGTTGTTACAACCTAACACCCCACCCCCCTCCTCCCTCCCTTGTTAATTGGTTTCATCACTAGATCCATTTGGCCGCTCCCAATTATGTTTATTTGACAAAACATACTATGTACATGTATATATACTTCTCATCATTTGGGTGTAGTCACTTTTAGCTTGATAACGGTGTAAGAATCTACATCGAAACATCGCTCTATACAATAAACAAGAAGTTGTCATCTATAGAGTTGTATGTTTCATTTTTGACTCACAAACTTCTAGAATGCTGTTCAAACAAAGTTTTATTCGGATATGACGTGTACCTACTATAACTGTGACACATATATCTGATATGATGATGTTTAGCAATTATTGGTTGTTAGATGAATAATAGAGAGAGTTGTATATGGAAACAGGAGTGTAACTGACAAACACATAATGTTAATAAAGTAAACATAATAGATTTAAATAATTTAAAATGAAATGAGATTTTATCAAAGTGGTTAAAACAGGCTACCTAAAGAAAAGAGTCAATTAAATCTTTTATCTACTCAATCAATTGCCTTTCAATACAGTATGTGTCAGTTTCTTTAGCCTAAATGATGATTTAAACCAATTATTTCATAATATATTCGCAATTCAGTATCACAGAAATACTAATGCATATTTACCAGTTGAAGGCCTCCAGAAATGTAGTGTCGTCTGCTCTTTGAATATCAGGTAAAGCTATCAATGATGACAAGTTTGGTATTCAGTTTGGAGAAAACAACGCTCTCAAATTCACTGCATCATAGTTGAAAGACAGGGAAATGGATTCATTCTTTTTGTCTGTGTAATTATTTCAACTGTCATCAAAATCTTTATAAAGAAAACATGGCTATAAATGGCCGTGTGCTCACTCTTTTATTCACAATGTTGGGCCAACGGTGGCCCAACTTTGTGAAATAGATGTAAGATCAGGGCAAATAGGCAGAGTTTTTCAAATGTTGGCCTACCGTTGGACCAACGTGTCAAAAGCCACCGTTACTTTTAAGTCATTAAGATAACGTTGGGCCAATGTTGTCAAACTGTTGGCCAACCAACCAACCATATACCAACATTGGCCCAACACATCTGGGATTGGTGTAGTTAAAAAAATACATTGTTTTTCTTTTGTGAAGATGTTTCTCAAATGATGATCCATAATCATGATGATAAGAGGAATATTCTCCTTATGGTATTTTGAACAACTGTTCGCAACAAGTGGAAATACAGATTGGGTGTCGCAGTAATGACTTAGTACTGAAATAACATGACAGTAGAGTCATATGGTTATGGGAACCACAACAGTCATTAAACCTGATCTTTGAAGAGTTTCAGATTTTTAGACATGTCAGCTTTCATTTCTTCCTGGTATTATAGCTACAGAATTCAACTCTTTAATGCCAGGTCATGATATCAAGCCGTGAAAGAAAGGACATCCCATTTCAGACCTTAATCTAAACCAGGAAGTGGTCCATTTGTCCAAAGATATGTCCCAGCTGGGCCATGTTGAATTCCTTTATTGATTAGTAATAGGCCATGGTGACCTTGTGTACGTAGTTGTATGTTGTGCATGGCGTGGATGTATTCCGCTGTGATGTCAGTTTTTTTGCTGAGGTTTGTGTTGTCAATCTCAAGCCACTTGAGTGAGTGAGTGAATGATATAATGATTTTGATGTAGATGTTGTACAATGCGATCTTAGCGCTAAGGTGATCACAATTCCCATACCATAACATAGACTTATGACTCGCGTAGAGCTAAGGTTCCTAAAAAATTGTACAACAGCCTTTAGCAGTATTCTGGAAATGGGCTTCTCACACTGTTGCCATGTGAGGAATCGATCCGAGTTTTAAGTGTTGCAGATTGAATCATCTCATGACCTTGAGTGTTGGTTTGTACATTGTGGAGGGTGCACTGTCCACTGTGGTTTACACCTTTACATCACTGACACTGACCCTATGCTCAGGTGTATGTGATTGTTCAGGTGATAACGTGTACGTGATTGTGCAGTCCTGGGTGTAGGTATATGCCAATGTGGTTTACACCTGTACACCACTGACACTGACCCTATGCTCAGGTGTATGTGATTGTTCAGGTGATAACGTGTACGTGATTGTGCAGTCCTGGGTGTAGGTATATGCCAATGTGGTTTACACCTCTACACCACTGACACTGACCCTATGCTCAGGTGTATGTGATTGTTCAGGTGATAACATGTACGTGATTTTGCAGCCCCGGGTGTAGGTATATGCCAATGTGGTTTACACCTCTACACCACTGACACTGACCCTATGCTCAGGTGTATGTGATTGTTCAGGTGATAACGTGTACGTGATTGTGCAGTCCTGGGTGTAGGTATATGCCAATGTGGTTTACACCTCTACACCACTGACACTGACCCTTTGCTCAGGTGTATGTGATTGTTCAGGTGATAACGTGTACGTGTTTGTGCAGCCCCGGGTGTAGGTATATGCCAATGTGGTTTACACCTGTACATCACTGACACTTCAGGTACTCAGTTCAGGTGTGTAACAGATGACAGAAAAGCCTGAAGATATTAATGTTAGATTGCTGTTTGATTTGTCTTTCATAGAGACCCTAAAACAAATATACCCAATGTAGCCCATGCAAGTGTAGAATGTGTGGCAAGGTTAGATTATCAGAATTTCTGGGCTCTGGGCTTCTCTTTATTGTATTCTGTTTTAATTTAAAACCTTTTTCTGCAAAATATGTTCATTTCAGACACTAGCTGTTAGTGTAACTGTTTGTAAAATAAATAAACTTCTGCAGTTTCTGGAGCATGTGGTCTGGCCATCAAGACGCTATCACACGCTGCTGTATATGGTATCGATTGTCACATGTATACATGTCCTCCAAAGTGACATGTACTTGTGTCAGCTATTATGTTCCTACTGGGAGACTTAGCAGGGATTACTGCAGCTGAGCACTTCTTACATTTACTGTGCTGGAGTGTGATTGGAATTCTCGATCTGTTGACACCATTCCATGCATATTAGGGCAAATATGGCATGGATCGTTACAGTCAAGGCCTATCAGTGTCTTGTAATATATAATGGTTGTGTATGTTTCAGAGGTCATGTTATCAGTGTCTTTACCTGTTCATTGTACATGTATGATGTTATTGTAGAAATTGTGTTTCCATGGTTGCTGTAAGTGTATCACTTTATGATATATCAATATCAAGCATGCTTATGTCATTATGATTATTCCGATCATCTTAGCAACATCACCAGGGTCTTGTTCCACGAATCAATGTTAGCGCTAAGACAACTTCTGTAACTTCTGTTCTATAAAGGCACCATGACCTATAGACTGATGTTTGTCTCTGAATATATATAATTGTTGTCCCCTGCCGCAACGCGAAACGGGGGACTATGTATTCATCAGCATCCGTACATCCCAATTCTTGTTAACGTGATATCTCATTAACTGTTGTACCCAATATCTTCAAATTTGATGACAGCCTCCATTATGGGAGTACGCAGACACCAGCCGATTTTGGTGACCTTGGCCCTATTTTCAAGGTCACCATGACATTTTGATCACTTTTCAAACTCTTGTTAACACATCTCATGAACGGTTGTACCTAATGTCTTCAAATTTGGTTTCAAACTCTACATTAGGGATTACGCTGGTGACAGTTGATTTTGGTGACCTTGACCTTATTTTCAAGGTCACCAAAACATTTTATTGACAACTTTTCAAAATCTTGTTAATGCTATCTCTCATAAAATGTCTTCAATTATGTCGACCCAGCCTACATTAGGTGATTATGCAGGCACCAGTCATTTCCAGGCATCTTGTATGTGACCGAAAAATATAAAAGTACCGGTAGTAAATATGTTATAAATATTTCATTCTTCTTTAGCGACGGGGACATTGCCATATTAGTGGCAAAGACTTGTTTTGATGGAAACAACTAACTTCTTTTAAATTGAAATGGAACCCTGGTTAGAGGGCTTTAGCATTGCAGAAAGGGCTGGGCAGAAGGGGAAATGATGTGGTTCAGGGACTGTGAGACAGACTGAAGATCAGGGTTGGTCCATATAACTATTCTTCAGCAAAAGGTAGCTAATAAGATCGAAAGTGCCAAGTTGCTGAGGTTGATGCATGTCACTGTAACCAATTTTTATAGATCAGTGCTCATGACATTAATCACTCAAATGTCTGGTTCAGACTCAATTATTTACAGACCGTCATCGTTTTGCTTGAAACTTCCTGTTGCGGTGTTAAACTACAAACAAACAAACTTAAGGCAGCCATGGTACTGACATCACTTTGTGGAAAGAGCTCATATGACCAATGGTCAAGACAATTTAAGAGTAATACTTTCTGAATTGATAGGCAAGATTCAACTTTATTCAATAATAAACATTTCTACCCTTTACATGTACTGCAAGTTACCACATGTATGCAGCTGTCATACCAAATATATTTTGAAGCATATCAGAAAAATGTCAATGTTAACCTGCATGAGTCAGCATCAACTGAGTTTGGTAACATCTGTCTATAAATACCCAGGAGATGCTGGTAGTGATTCACCAGGGAGGGGAGCCAGCTGGGATGAGGATGCAGATCGCATGAAGACACATCAACCTATGTTATCTCAAGTATCACTTATGTAGTCATGGCTTATAACTTTCACATGCCTTAATTAACCAATCCAGCTGTGTTTCATTTATATCTTTTGGTAAGGTTTTATTCATCTCCTGCAATCATTATTATTGAATATTCCAAAGTAAGTAATTTGATGTGGAACATGATTTAATAAAATCTAACAAAATTATTTAATGTTAAGCAACATTAAACACAATCTTTAAACACAATATGCTTGATATAAAAACATATTTCCAGTATTTAGCATACTTACTGTATGGCATAGTCTCACACATCTTTGCTTTACATGTTTTTTGGTTATTTTCTGTTGAGAGTTATATCTAAACATCTTGCGCTATAATTGTGCTGACATAGCATAACATCTAAGATATGTGTACTTGAGGCTCCCTGGTTGATGGGTTTTGAAAAAGCATCTGTACAGACATTTGCTAACTAAACAAACTGTTTCTGATTATTTACTGTAATAAAAGTTTAACTGACAACCAGCATATGTTTTTGTGTACATCTATGAAATGATCATATTGTACAAGAAATCATGTGTTAAACATGAAAATCCCTGCACATGTCATCAAGGGCCTACCAATATTTAGTGATCCTGTGATCTGTGAAATAGTGTTGCATTTAAGTCAAATGTGTGACAGTTGAAAAGACTTGTATGTAATAACATGATTTTCAGTTAGAACTATGACCATTATATACATAGTTGATTGGTCTGTCAGAAGGTGGCAGTGATTGGTCAGTCAGAAGGTACTCCAGCTTTAATCCTTGAGAGTGAGTGGGTACAAAAAATGAATATAGATAAAAATATAGAAAATGTTTTTCTCACTATTTGTCAGTCTAAGTAAACTTAGGCTCAGTATTATTCGTTGCATTACTGCTATACGGAGTCTAACAAACCTGATTAGAAGGTCGCATTAGCTAACTTTTGAAATGACCAATCAGAACACAGCTTACCAAATCGTGAAAATTTAACATTCGCACATACCGTGTGAACTTTCACCTCGAAATGTATGTGCTCAAACGATTCCAAATGCTATTTTCCGTACGATCGCTTCCGAGTGATACACATGGAGGACGCCATTATTCACAACAGTGATAGTAACCATGTCATCAGAAATCCCGAAGCGTATATACTGCAGGTCAAATATCTGTGTTTTATGAGGATTTTCATTTGTGATCAGTGTCAGCGACCGGAGAAGAGAAAATCCCAAAAACAGTTTGTAGGTCCCGCCTAACCCTAAATAGTAGCTGTTGTCTGATTGGTTAAATCTGTTCGGCTGTCTCACGTTTGATTGGACGGTCATAGGTCGCTCAAAGGTTAGCTGATGCGACCATCTACTAGGGTTTTGTGTAACTTATCTTATTCAGTTTTAAAATTTAGATTCATACATGATATAGATTGAGTTCCTTTCCTTCAGGAACATGTTTGAATATATGTAGATGAAGAAAGAACAAGCTCATCTGTTTAAATGAGCGTGAAAAGTAAGAGTATTTTTTCATCACACTGGGGCATAAATTCTCAGAGCAGATGATAAAATTCAGATAAGAAAACTTATTATTATCATAATGAGAATTCACGGCAAAGCTTGAGATGGGAAACATAGAAAAAACAATCAGACATGATACTTCTATCTCATTGCCACCTCTCTGACCACCACAATTTCCACCAACACAAAACAGAAATGTTAACACAACCACTTTAGAGACACAGTTTATGCTAAGGTTCTACTTTATTTTTAAATTATTATCTCCCAAATGCCTATTCACATGTGTTTTCTAGATGCTAAACTTAAGGGATCAGCTCTGACTGATTCACTCCCTCATGCTTTGAAATTGGAAGCCTACCTGCAGATTATCTGATTGGCTGAGGTGCACCTGCAGTGATCTCCTATGGAGAGTTTGTCCAGATCTTAAGTCACAGTATATTAGGGCCTGCCATACTCTATAATAACATCTCTCTCTGCACTTATTCTTAGCTCCACATTTTACACATCCCAAATACCTCTAGTGTTTAGTCCCTTGCTAACACCCCAATATTCCAGCATGTCTACATGGCCCTTACAACAATAATACCTGCTCCTCATCAAACAGCAGTAACCTCTATCAAAGCCTAAAACTATATTTTGGGCTTCAGCGTCTGAGGCCTCCCTGCTGTCCTGCAAGTTACCCAGTTTGTGAAGATAAACATTGCAAATTTTAGCGTCTAAGAAAGAAGGTGATGGATGATTCTTTTCACCTGCTTCAAGATGTTTGATGTATGGAACCAGACAAATTTTAAATTTTAAAATGAGTCTGATCATATGTTCTACCAGAGGCCCAGATAAGCCATTATGATCACGGGTACAATATGCATAGAAAATTTCCAATTACGCATTGAAAAATAATTGTTGAGTACCAATTACATTTAAGATGTTAGATTAACGCCAAAAGTTTAAAACAAATCGTGGGGAATATATTTATAAAAATCACTTTATGTAATGAAAAGACATCGATGCTATCAAGTTGTACTGTTAGTACTATAGGACAAGTGTTGTACTGTCAGTATAGGATGAGTGATTTTTAATGAAATCATTTCCATTATATTTAAGTTGGTTTTGATTAGGTATGACATGAGGCAGAACATACCTGCTTAGTAAACTTACTCAATGACATAATACTTAGGTGAGTAAAAAGACATCGATTGCTATCAAGTTGTACTGTTAGTACTATAGGACAAGTGTTGTACTGTCAGTATAGGATGAGTGATTTTTAATGAAATCATTTCCATTATATTTAAGTTGGTTTTGATTAGGTATGACATGAGGCAGAACATACCTGCTTAGTAAACTTACCCAATGACATAATACTTATGTGAGTAAAATGACTGAAATACGCACATATTTGAAAGCAGTGGGAAACGGAAAATGAAAAACCCATTCAACATTTATAATACCCACTCCAAAAAAATACAGTGGGTACAGTACCCACATGAGCTAAATCTTATCTGGAGCTCTGTGTTCTACCATATACAAACTTGATCAATTTTGTGTTGATTTTACTTATTAAGTAAAGTTGTTAATGGTTACAATCAATATGGTATAAATTTGTCAACCTACAATATACAGTTACAGACAACCCTACCCATCATGTCTGATGACATTCAGTCAGTACCATGCGTGAAAGGGCATGTTAATGTCACCGCTTTCTTGTCGATACATTGACTTTCTGACAAAATGGATCAGTTTGAAGTGTCACGATCAATTCCCATTATCAGAATCTTTATGAAGGCATCTAAACAGGCCCCGACCCGTTCACCGAAACATTGTATGAGGCAATGATTGATGGGTAAAGAGCAGTAAGGCTTGGTATATACTCCATGGGCCGGCTGTTTCCCTCAGCACCATGTTGCTTGTGTTTGCACGAAGGTAATGCTAGACACTGGCCATATATGTCACACATTATAATAACACTGTGCGTGAGTCATCACACCAGCTATATATCAATGCAAATTGATATTCGGTTATGTGACAGCCCAACATTCAGCTGTTTTCAGTGGCTTTTCAGAATTTTCAGGGTGCTTCAAACATGTGGGAGTCCTTTATTGTTGATCAGGATTTGCTGGTGGGAGGACAATCCTGATGGTTAAGTTGCTGCCTATAAATAGAGATGATTTAAGTGTGTAAAGGCTAAGTATATATGTCAGAATGCTTTTGGCCATTCAATGTTATTTAAGTCTGAACCCTTTGTTATAAAGTTGTCCATCAACACATTGTTGTCCTTCCTTAGCGTGGGGCGGTGGGGTAACCTAGCGGTTAAAGCTTTGGCTTGTCATGCCGAAGACCCGGGTTCGAATCCCCACATGGGTACAATGTGTAAAGCCCATTTCTGGTGTCCCCCGCTGTGATGTTGCTGGAATATTGCTAAAAGCGGCGTAAAACCAAACTCAGTCAGTCAGTTCTTCCTTAGCGACCCATCCTCTAAATGCCTCACAAAGAAGTATCTGATGTGGTGAGGTGAAAGTGGGTTTTACGTCGTGCTTGAGAATATTTCGCTCATATGACGACGTGCATGCGTGTGTATGTGTATGTGTATGTGCGGCTACTTGTACTAGCCCAGACTTAAGCTGGTTTTATAGTGTTAGCCCTGACTGAGATACAATGCCACAGTGAAGCATGAATACCCCACTCAGACACATTATGCTGACTCCGACCAGTCGTTGTTGTACACATTAATGCTGAGCCCAGGCAGGGACCAAAAAGTACCATATTTTAATGTCTTTTGGTATGACGCGGTCAGGGATCAAACCCGCAACCTTCCGCTCTACGGGCGGACGCTCCAACCACTACACCACGGAGGCGGTCTATCTGATGTGGTATTTGCCTATTGCACTTAACTGCTTTTTAGCCTGCTGCTGTTCTGAAAACAGATGCACATGTTTTTATATACACAAGAGGGACAAGTAATGACAATGTTTAAGAAACTTATGTCACAGTAACCTACTTTTGATGGGAATATCATGGGCGGATCCAGGAATTTTTAAAGGGTTGGCTCTGCCAACATAAAAAATCTTCAATGTGGTCTTAAGTTAATTTCGGGGTTGGGGGTGGTGTGTTTTCGAACCCCCTGAACCTCCCTTCTGGATCCGCCAATGAACATTATGCTATTCATTCTGTTGAAGTTCATTTGAGAGAATGACATTTGATTTGTGTTGCCATGAAAGACTAACTGATATTGAAGGAAAAATTGAGTCTTATTTATTGTGTTATTATTATGATCATAACATTCAAAGCTTTTGTGTTTACCGTAATTGAAGTGTTTATTGGAATTTTGTACAAATTAGCCAATGAGTGGGACATAAGGTTTGCATGACCCTGGTCATTGACATGGTCAGTTGACTATTTCACCGTTTTTGTGTACTGAACTAACCCCTGTGTTGGTATGACATGTTGTCCCACTAGAATTAACTGAGAAGTGATAAGCTGAAATTGAGATAACTTATGTTTCTGTTGTTGACAACCTGGTTATCTGACCAAGTGTCGAGATAATCATATCACATGTACCTCTTGATTGCATGCACAATATCAGGTCACATGTAATCATGCATGTAAAGTTGAACTGATCTCAACAAGGCCACAGTAAATGAATAACTTGTCTGAAGGATCATGTCATCATGACTGACGACATGTTTGTGAGTCATGAGCATGATTTACAGAATCATGCATGAATGTAACATTTACACAACAAGATCTGATACAAAACTGACTTGATGACCACTCTATTTATTGAAGCATGTTATGGTGGAATCAAATATTCAAATGCTGTTACATTCAATAGATTGATTTTGAACAAGTATGTATAGTGGATGTATAATTATGTTGCATCTAATTGGACTCATCCCAGAGAGGGTACATATGACCCCATAGTAAAAGTGTATTTATTTCTACCACGTTTTTTAAACATAGAATGTGTGTTTGTTTTATCTTTGGCGCAATGTGTCATATTTGCCATCATCTGAAAGGACAATGTAAGTCCAGCTGGGGTCCATGCAGGTAGCAAAAGCACTGTAAGTGGTCCCTAGTATAGTGATCTTTCTTCATTTTTTTGCGATTTTATATAATTGGCTGTATTTTATTGTCTCCAATAATAAAATAGTTTCAGATTTACGTGCTAGGTTTACATCTATATCTCTGATATTCTATTTGTTTTACTGTCATTATTATGTTTTACAGATTAAAGATAGTATGCAGCAGAGAGGGTTCGTGTGATCCTGGCACAGTCAGGCTGGTAAGGCTCATCATCAGCTCAGGGCCCTTGCCCCCTCTACACGCAGCCCAGACAGCGAATGGGACTTCTCCCAGGAAACGCTGCCTAGTCGAACCCACCAAGAACTTTCCGGAGAATATGAAGGCTCCCCAACACTGCAGCCTTCTGCATTACCCAGAGTGTCAAGAAGAGCTGTGCTCTCCGGTGAACCCGGCACTCTCCTCATCTGCCTAAGAGATCAGGAGGTACCAAACCAAGGGCACCGAGAACAATGGGGAGCCTGACGACAGTGTACTTGGGATGCAAAGCGAGACATTTCAAAGCTGCAGGTCCGCGATATTTATCATGCTTTTCCTTAATCTTGTCAATCACATTCCTGTCAAAAGGGACAGAAAATTCTATGATATATATAAATTCATTGGCTTTATCAAAAAGGACAAGATCAGGTTTGTTGGCTGGAATTCTCCGCAGGCTGTATATGGGCCTATTCCACAGAAGTTTGAAAGCATCATTTTCCATGACGCCTGGACATTTTCAGGGTCGTACCATGGATGGACCTCGAGTCAAAGCCACAGGCATGTCGGAGACGGTAGTAAAAGCAGCGAGAGCCATGCCATCATGTCGCTTAAGATATGCTGTTTGTTGCCAAGGAAGGGCATCCACTGACAAGGTGTTGGACAGTCTCTGTGAATTCATTGCAAAGTCGACATTTCATATTAATATTCTCCTTAAGAATCACATTTAAAGCGATTACGAGTGGGAAGTGACTGGTCCTGAGCAGCAAAAGGAAGCCCTCAGTTTCACATTTAAGACCAGCCGACTTCATCCAGGCGAAAGGAGTCAGTTGATTGCTATTCTGTTCAACACACACTGCATGTACACACGATGCAATGGCTTCTCAGAAAGCTTCTCCACAAAGACCTGACTCTGGGCAGACTTGGGTAAAGGACTTCACCTGGTTTACTCCCATCGCTGTACCGTCCAGCAGTACATCGCCATCAGCAAACTCAACCTCAAATTTCAGATTCTGTCCAACAACCTTGGCACGCTTAAAATAGCTTTGGAATTCCTTACTTTCATCATGAGTCTTCACATGCATCACCAGAGGATCATCTGATAAATAAATATGTGCAAAAGTACACAATAAAATTCTATCATGAAGAGCCTCCACTCATTATTATTATTATTATTATTATTATTATTGGATATTTATATAGCGCACATATCCATGCACTAGTGCATGCTCAAGGCGCTGGTATCTTTCCCTCCATCATTGGATGTCAATCTCAACGGCATATCTTATTATCAATTTCAACTCCCTGGGGATCATACAACTCTTGCTACGCACAACAAGGCGCACCGAATTATTACGGCTGTCCCGTCCTTAGGAAGTACACTGTCCTTCATCGACATGTGATAGTGATCTTACTTTATATATCATGAATGTATAATTTGTTCTAGTCACAATATTGCTGACGTGGCTATAAATTTTAACTCACTCACTCACTCACTCACTCACTAAAACTCACTCACTCACTCACTCAACAATCTGACTCATCATATACAGAAGTAAATGCAGATGAAAATGGTAAGAAAAATCCATTAAACCCTGTGTCAATCAGATTCTTTTGTCCCGGAATGGACAGTGTTGGTTGTGGCACATTCAACTGTTATGCTTGTTCTGTAGGAAACAGTCATTGATTTGTTTGTGTGTTTTATAGGCACAGCATGAGTGAGTCTGAGGACAGCTTTGTGTTGTCGGGCGTGACGCTGCCCCAGGATGTAACCGTCTCCATGGTGAACGGCCAGGAGATGGTGATGATGAACATGTCAGCCTACTGTCAGCTGCTAGATGAACTCCATCTGCTCAAGTCGCAGCTGGCCAGGTTGTCTTCTGTGCTACAGGTAACACTGCTAATTACAGGTGTTGACTAAAGTATTGTCGGAAATAGAACCAAACTGTTTTGTTCACATTTATATCTACAATTTATGAAGTTAATATGTGAAAGTGTGAAATATATGTTAAACTAAGTTCGGCCTAACTACAGTCTCAGTGGTAGGGAGATAGGAAACGTAAAAAATTGGACTTTACTGAGGAGAGATTAGTGCAGAAATGATAAATGCAGTTTTTTTTCTAAGTCCAAAGCGACATATTTAGAACAGACCATGGCTTTATGCAAATTAGTGTGCGATGATACTGTATTTCAAAGGACACTTCTTAAATGCCTATTTTGAAACTACACTTAGCTTCGTTATAAATGATAGCTGACGTAAAAAATACTAACTTTAATACTGAAACTATTAAGGATGTAGCTACCATGAAGCCTCACTATCACCATAAAAAGAAACAGGTAGGAGGGGTCGTCTCAAAAGCAAAACCAGGACGAGTGTCACAGACGGTGGTTGGGGTCGTACTGGGGACTAGAGATATCAGCTAAGATAAGATAATCCTTTAGGGAAATTAAACTGGGGGAAGTAAACGGCATGTCTTAACAATTAACAAATAATATCCAGTCCTGTCTTGCCACCTATGTATTTTGAGACATTTAATACGATAGTTGATTTAAGCTTTTCTATTGGGATCATATTGTTTTACATATCTCAATATAAACATTATGAAAGACACGTAAGATGATAATCAATAGATGAGACATATTCAATACACATGAAAAAAGCATAAAATATCTTTGAGATGACCCCTTGTACCTCGTAGGGCAGCACCTGCATTTCAGCCAGGCAGCGACGGGTCCATTTCATACCTGGCTGAGCGACCTTATTGCCATCTATAGTCTGATCTATTGTTTTCAGCAGTTATTCGTATTTTTTCTAAGTTTTGCCCGATTTTACGAGTAAACATGCATTTCTAGATATCCTATTACACATCCCACTGAACGCCCAGTTAGGCCGATGTGGGTTATTTCAACATATGCTACTTGAAGTTGTGTAAATTTTAGGGATACAGAATAACAGCCTAAAAGCAGTTTTTCTATTTCCGACAGTACTTTAGTGTTGAGTTGTGCAAAGATATTGCCAGAATTAACCCTCCCAAACTGCAGCATCAAAATTTTGATCTAGGTTGTATCAAACTGTAGATTCCTTTATGCAATCTTAAGTGAATTGGGGAATTACATGAAAAAACCTACCCCTTAATCTTGATGGTTGTCACAATCATTTATGTGAGGATAATATTAATAATAATATTTTTAATAAGATTCAGATGTTCATAACATTTCAAAGTACATCTTACCATGATAATGGCGCTATAGGATACAGGCAGTATTCCATCTTTATCATGATGGTCTGTTATGATCAAGTGGACAAGACAATCAAGGATTGACATCATGAGCATCAATCCATGAAACTAGGGAATAATGACATGCAATCAAGCAAGTCACATTATATGACCAAGATCATATTTCCTCCAGTGATAGATGAGGTGAGAAAATAAGATGTCAAGTGAATTCATAGAATTGCTAACAAGCCGTAAATAATAGCATGATGGGGTGCATCAATCACTGTTAACAGTTTGACAAGTTATCAGATGTAAGAATGTTATGCTTCTTGTACTTGTGGTTGTTCTTGTGAAAATTCATGGCATTATCTTTTAGAATGTTCTTTGTACACAACGCAACGTAAAGATTTGTTTGCAAATGTAAATACTGTCGTTAAAACATTGCATACCCATTAATCTAGATTTATTGTTATTTGGTCATGTTACACTATCACTATATGAAAATGAATTATTATTTGAACATGTACATAGATATATTTAAGCTCACTGAAGATTTTTGTAGGTTTATTCTTGTATATACTATACACTTCCTTTTAAATACCTTGTAAATTCCTTCCACAAACCCCTGTTGTCAATGTTTTTATATTGTAAATATGACATATGTAACTTCTGGGAAAGGGCGCTCCTAAGTTGGATAACTTGTGCCCAATCCATTTCATTTTGAATAAAATATGTTTAAAGTAAGAATGTTATAGATTAAATTAGCATGATGAAGTCAGTAATCAGATTTTCAATAATGATTCTGTTGACACGATTAATCATCTTTCTTCTTGACATAATTTAGCAAAGGGCAACAACGTTACATCTGCAATGACAGTCTAAATTAAAGTGAGGACAATGACAGTGCAATTATTGAGCATGATTTATTCAGTGATTCACTTTTGCTTCATAATGTTGATATAAGGAGAACAAGATCATGTGTGCCTTTGTAGACGTCTAGTCAGTGAACAGGATAGATGAACAGGAACTAGTGCTCCCACTACAGTTGATAATGACATAATCTGATAATAGCTGTCTGTCTACTGGCAGTGTGCCTGCTTGGATAGGGTCAGCTGGTGGTGTGTGCATGGTCAGATTACACCGGGATGACCCACTTATAGTCAATCAATCCTTCACTTCTGACCACGTTAAGCCATTTACATCCTTGTCATTAACTCTTTCAACACCAGTCAACCAGAGGCTTTTACTGCCATGACACCGAGTTCCAAGAGACTCTGAGGTCATAGATGAAGCCTATGTTTATCAATGAAAATATCAAATGGGTTAAGCCTTGCATTAAACTGTTTTAAAAGACATATCTGGATTTCTTCAATAGTGGAAGCCTTTCTGTGCAAAGTACATATTGTTTTGCACAGTTCTTAATATGTGCTACTAAATTATGGCAGCGAGCGAGGTGTATGTGAAGGACCACCCCAATATTCAATATTTCAGTGTTATATCGATCATAATATGAACTGTTAAATACTTTAATATTGAAAATTGGGGCAGTCCTTAACCTTTTTTGTTGAGTATATATATGATGATGTATTTTTAACTCCACAAAGATACCACACCACTAACTAGCTGTAGGGCTTTCATTTCACGATGGGAACAGTACAACAATTTTAAACAAAGAATAAAAATGTAAACAGAGATAGTTTTTCATGTTTAATGATATTTTCTGAATGAAAGTTAACCATTTCATAATGTACATTTGTCTAAATGTGTAGACTTTTAAAATATGAAATAGATTTAAACCAATTGCATTCTGTTAAATAGACTGATAATTTGTCTCATCTTCCTTGCATGTGACAGAGGTACCGGCTCGACTATCCCCTACCCACTAACTCTGGGTAGAAGATTGAGCCATGACAGTATGCGTCCTCTATGTATGATTATTTTCAAGGATCCAGTTCTTTTTTTACAGGACAATGCAGACAACCTTTCGGATGAAGTAGACTAACATGTACAGGAGCACCCTTGGTGACAGTAAACAGGTAGGTGTGATCATCTCTTCACCCATACACCATATATTTCCTTTTACCTTTCTAAGACAGTTAATATCTCATAAAGACTTTCTCACATAAAGTGTCCAGGATCTTTCTTACCTTTCCATTTGCTGTCCTTAAAACATCAAAACCCATATGTTTTAGTAAATTTTGAAATTATTGAATATTTTCAGATTTTGCATCAGCTGTGAAGAGGGATAGCAAGAGTATTTCATACGTCCAACCCACGCTTGCAAGAAATCAAGAAATCATCGTTCATCATCATCGAAGACTGCATGTGCGACCTTAACATCTTGTACATAGGTTTCAATTCTGACAGTCTACTATTCTGTCTCTTTGACACATTTGAGTTGAACAACTACTTCTCTGTTCTTTGTTAGTACAATGTAGTGGATTCACAATAAAGGATGTATAGTAAAACATGGTAACAATAACTCCAAAGGACTGGTGAAATTGAACTGGTTTTGACATAGAGTGTTACTTGTGAAACCCTGTCTGCCATTTGATTTCAATACCTAGTCATGTCATTTATAGTTTATTATGAAAAACATTTCACTTAATAACTTTTCAACCTTTTAATGGCTTTTGGAGGTTGGTGTGATGAACAAGGGCGAAAATTCTTTAGATAAACATCCTTATTACAATAAACATGATGTTTCAGTGTATCTGATGCAAGCCCATTACTTGCTTGATGATGGTGTTTGTATCTGCACAGAAGAGTTATCTCCCTTGTTCATGAGTGCATTTGTTATTCAATTCAAGGAATTGCAAATACAAATAATGTACTGTAGCGATGATAGGATAATCAGTTGTACTTGCCAATAAATTAACTTGCTGTTCACTATGAGAAATCATTGCATGACTTCTGAAATAGTTCATCCCAACTGTTCTATACATATGTTTAGTATGCGTAACTGTTAGTATAAGCCCATCTTCTACTGTATGTTCATTGTGACCAAAAAGTTTCATTTTGATTGTTTCGCGAATTTCTTGAGCAATCAAAATGTGGATTTCTCATGTTTCTCTTCTAAATGCAAAGCTTCATGATCCATACATCCGAGTTATAATCAGACAATGTTGAACATATCAGGAGACCAGTGTGACAGTGCTTATATTAACCAAGGATATGGTTGTGAATGTAAACTTCAGTACTACAACGTCATGATATATCTTGTGTAATCTTCAGGGTGCTGTTGTACAAACAACCATAGCACTAACACTACCATAAGTCTATGTTAAGGTATGGGAGTTACCTTCACCTTAGCGCTAAGATCGCTCTGTACAACAGCCCCTGGTCTGGACAGTGGTATATGACCTTTGGCCTGGTTATTCCATTGCTGGGCCGATGGTAGCGAAGATATTTCAGCTTACTAATTAACAAGATGAGGATGGTGTAGGATATACAAGTGATAAAAATCATTTAATGAGTGCAAACATTTGCATTTATTTAACACAAACCTAGCAATAAATCAGTAAGTATTACTTGGAGAGTTGTATATTTGTGTAGTATTACTGAGTAATCATTGAATCTTATTGCACAATGTATTGTTTTTGTACCAAGATCAGAGACCAGTAATGTAAGTTGCAATTTGCATAACATTTATGGGACCACAATGGCAACAATTTATTTTTTCATCAATTTGAATGGAAAATAGTTGAAATAGTTGTACAGTTGAAATAGAGAAACATTTGATACTCTGCAATATGTAACTTAGATCAAGACATTTTGTAAGTAAATAGTGGTGATAGTATTATACACATCGTTTATAAGAATTCAACATTTATCTATTGTAATGTGTATCCCTGTATTATAATCCGATGTAACTTCTATGATTCCATTTGGGAAGGGTTTCTCACATGAACAACAAAACTATTGATGATGTTATCAAATGTTTGTGTAAAGAGTATATTTTTCACAACGTTGTTACGACTTTATAAACAGCTCATTACACAACAGAGTATGCACAAATAATTCACTCTTTAGTGAAATGTTCCTGTTTCTATACTGTTATAAAGATTTTACACTTTTACTCACCTTCATCAAATTGTTAAATATTATATTTTCATGAAACAACTTTGATATATACATGTGTGTAAACGTAGTGTGAAGCTATAGCTTTGTGTGGGGGCGGTGGGGTAGCCTAATGGTTAAAGCGTTCGCTCGTCACGCCGAAGACCCGAGTTCGATTCCCCACATGGGTACAATATGTGAAACCCATTTCTGGTGTCCCCCGCCGTGATATTGCTGGAATATTGCTAAAAGCGTCGTAAAACCAAACTCACTCACTCACTCACTATAGCTTTGTGATCCTAAGGCATTGTGGTGCATCTTCTCATCATGACATTTTGAGCTAAATATTTGACCTACAATTCTCACTGTAGTTGTTGATTCAGAAGACCACACATGGAGCACCTGTTCATTAATTTACTGTTATGTCCATCAAGAGTTAACAACCTAATTAGCACAAGGTTAAAGTAATGTATTATATTTTAAAAACAATATATTATATTTTTATTAACTCTAGGAGTAATGATATTACACATTGACAAGATCGCTCTGATAATTATGACAATGTAATCCCTGAGACAGCTTCGTCAATACAGGCATCCTTGCCTCCATAGTCATTGATGAATCGCTGAGTATAATGTAAGGGAGATAACTCATGATATGGACCAAACTGTTCCTGTGGCCAAGTCATCCTCACAAACTACTACTGCTACTACTACTACTACTATGACTACTACTGTTGGACTGGCAGGGTAGGCCTTCTAGGCCCCAGTCACCTCAATATCCACCCACTACTACTACTACTACTACTACTACTACTACTACTACTACTACTACTACTACTACTACTACTATTGGACCAAATGTTTTCAAATAGGTTTCACTAATGTATACTAATTCTTTTATTACCAGAATATCTCAACACATACTTTTTCAAACAACATGTCAACATGGGTAAAATATTTATCAGTATTATCAACCTTTAATACAAAACTACCATCAATAACGAAACAGGCATAAAGAACTATGCAGTGCCACCAAAGATATTAATCACACGATGGTACACTTCAGTGTACACTTCTGACAGAACTGGATCATTAAACCATGAAGAATGAAATGAGGGCTTCCAAATACATTGTTGGCTTTATCGATCTCTTTGTTGTATCTCACATCAGCGTAGAGAACATCAAGACAGTTACAGTCCAATATATGTTCTACAGAATTTTTAGAAAGACGATGATTAAATACCTTTAATTAATTCATGCACCAGGTATTATCAATTAAGGAATTATGTGATTTTAAAAAATGTTATTATTTTTTTAATCAGAACAAGAGAACATGCTGTTCAGATTTGTGATCAAAGTTATCATGTATTTGTGCATGGATATAATAATGACCGGCTGTTATATTTTGACCCAGTGAGGCATCTTGTCATATTGGTGGTAGTACACTTTCATATTGGAGATCTCTGAGGGCTTTTTATCAATTTTGTATTAAACCGGTAGATGTATATATAAATGAACCAATGATCATTGTACTGCTTTTTTCTTTCATGTTGATTCTAGTCTTGTAAGTTTTAGAAGAACTTTGTTAAACATTATAAAATAGTGTATGATATTTTAGATTTTTTAAAATACTTTTTCTTCAATGTGAAGACAGTTGATATATTTATTTCATGAACAACTGTGTACTACATTCATTACCAAATTTTCCCAAACATTTTGTCCTAGATTTGGGCTTGTTTATCACAGTGTGCTTGACACTAAAAAAGTATTCATTTCCATCTGTGTTGAGTCCATTGAATACATCTAGATTAAGCAGTGTCCTACAAACAGAATCCTTGTTAGTATGGACCCTGCTAATCTGAAGATTTATGCTGGGGATGCTTTCATTAGTACAATAAGACATGAATCTGTACTCGTTATTTGTTAAACTGGACAGTCACTAATCCAGACATGGAATTCTACAGACTGGTTTTACTTGATTTCACTGTCTAATAAAAACATCTCCAGCTGAACCAATGTACATTTGATTCCTTTACCCACAGGGACGTGGGGTAGCCTTGTTAAAGCGTTTGCTTGTCACGCCGAAGACCCGGGTTTGATTCCCCACATGGGTACAATGTGTGAAGCCCATTTCTGGTGTTCCCACCGTGATATTGCTGGAATATTAGCGGCATAAAACTAAACTCACTCACTCACTCCTTCACCCACAGCTGCAGACACAGAAATGATAATCCTTTCTGAATTAAATAAATAACAAGTTGGACTTGTTCCAGTAGTTTCAGATGTTTTCAGGCATGCACTTGTTTTCACTTATATTACATACATCACTTTGTATACTTGTGGTAAATATTGTTTTCTTGACAAAGTTGAATACATGCTTAGCTATGAGTTACTTTCTCTTAGTCTTCCCTGTGGATTCAAGAGAGTATGGACATCTTTGTTGTCATTATTTATCTGGGTTTTGTTTCACAAAGTGAACTTTGCACCATGGCTTTTGTCTCTGTGCTAAGATCGCCTTTGAACTTTGCTCAGGTGTAAATGTGACATTTGATATTTATCAAGAAAATATTCTTAAATAATTTATTTATTTGAATTGCATGAATTTGTGTTCTCTTGTTTATGGCTGTAAATAGTTCTCTTGTTCATGGGAATATGAGAATCTCATGTCTTTGCAAGCTTATTGTTCAGAAATATGAGTTATCAGTTTTCTTGCCATTTCCTTTTGAAAGAATGCTGTGATTCAGATGGAACTTCCAAGGATTGGCAGATTTAGAAAGTTGTTGTGTTCCTTCTACCAAACAATCTTGGCTTTGCAACTGTCGTCAACCTATGTGAAAGTAAGAGGTTGCGACAGTTTCTCAGCTCTGATCACTTTATTTGGGATGGCAACTCTGGAATTCTGCAATGATTCATCTCTGATACATACAGATCCATCTCTGTTTGCCATTGCAACTCTACGTCCGCATGTTCTAGTCACAATGCTTTAGCAGGTTTTCACTCAGTGTTATTTATTCACGATCTAATTTTGATACTTTTGTATGCATAATCAGCACTCTTTGACTTTTCAGCCATATCATGAACAAAGTTTTAAGCCTTAATGAATCGGGGCCATATTGTACATATTTTTATCATGTTGTTTTTCATCGGTAAATCACAAGAAATGCTTATCATCATATATTCACAAGTGACGTGACATACAACTTGACCATTTATTTAATATCTACGCAGCCGAACAGTATTAATTGCTGATATTTAACATTTCAAATTATTAAATTATTTATTCAACATCAAACATTTTGATTCTGTTATACAGTGTGATTGGTCGAGCCCATTCCTTCAAACAAACATTGGTCGCTAGTTTGTTTGTAATGGTAATATGATGGTAAGAATTAATTGTGACTTATAGATGACATATGTTAGCTCCTTGCGTAGCTTATGGCTTGTGTGCAATGTGAGTACTGTGTTATTTTCTCATTTACACTTTGTTACCATTTTATGTACAATAACAAAGTAAAAGTCCCATAATGAAAACAGGAGAATTTTGTGGATTTTGACAACTGAAACAACTAGTTATTTTAAGTATTCACTGTAAATTATTTTTAATGTCAGTAAAATCTCTCAAGTTGCGTTTGAAATGCAAAGTACAGCAAACAGTATAAACAGCTTTGTATCCACCATTCTCGGAACAATATCTCTTGTTTTCCATGTACATTTACATTAGGATTCAAAGGGTTATGACAAATGTTGGATGTGTAATATGAACAAAATATCCGTAGACTCCTGTACATTTGGGATATTGATCTGTTACGCTGTGCTTTGGATTTGTTAATTCTTGTTTAACCAAAAACTCATGACAGAACTTGTGATTTGACATGTTCGATCTCAGTTTCTCCTCACGAAACAAGGAGTGTATATACCAGTTACTGTCATAGTACTGGAGGTGTACCAGTTACTGTCATAGTACTGGAGGTGTACCAGTTACTGTCATAGTACTGGAGGTGTACATTACTGCCACAGTACTGATGCTGAACTGGTTACTGTCATAGTACTGGAGGTGTACCAGTTACTGTCATAGTACTCGAGGTGCACAGGATACTGATACACTACTGATGCTGAACTGGTTACTGTCATAGTACTGGAGGTGTACCAGTTACTGTCATAGTACTGGAGGTGTACAGGATACTGATACACTACTGATGCTGAACTGGTTACTGTCATAGTACTGGAGGTGTACCAGTTACTGTCATAGTACTGGAGGTGTACAGGATACTGATACACTACTGATGCTGAACTGGTTACTGTCATAGTACTGGAGGTGTACAGGATACTGATACACTACTGATGCTGAACTGGTTACTGTCATAGTACTGGAGGTGTACCAGTTACTGTCATAGTACTGGAGGTGTACAGGATACTGATACACTACTGATGCTGAACTGGTTACTGTCATAGTACTGGAGGTGTACCAGTTACTGTCATAGTACTGGAGGTGTACAGGATACCGATACACTACTGATGCTGAACTGGTTACTGTCATAATACTGGAGGTGTACCAGTTACTGTCATAGTACTGGAGGTGTACAGGGTACTGATACACTACTGATGCTGAACTGGTTACTGTCATAGTACTGGAGGTGTACCAGTTACTGTCATAGTACTGGAGGTGTCCAGGATACTGATACACTACTGATGCTGAACTGGTTACTGTCATAGTACTGGAGGTGTACCAGTTACTGTCATAGTACTGGAGGTGTACAGGATACTGATACACTACTGATGCTGAACTGGTTACTGTCATAGTACTGGAGGTGTACCAGTTACTGTCATAGTACTGGAGGTGTACAGGATACTGATACACTACTGATGCTGAACTGGTTACTGTCATAGTACTGGAGGTGTACCAGTTACTGTCATAGTACTGGAGGTGTACAGGGTACTGATACACTACTGATGCTGAACTGGTTACTGTCATAGTACTGGAGGTGTACCAGTTACTGTCATAGTACTGGAGGTGTACAGGATACTGATACACTACTGATGCTGAACTGGTTACTGTCATAGTACTGGAGGTGTACCAGTTACTGTCATAGTACTGGAGGTGTACAGGATACTGATACACTATTGATGCTGAACTGGTTACTGTCATAGTACTGGAGGTGTACCAGTTACTGTCATAGTACTGGAGGTGTACAGGATACTGATACACTACTGATGCTGAACTGGTTACTGTCATAGTACTGGAGGTGTACCAGTTACTGTCATAGTACTGGAGGTGTACCAGTTACTATCATAGTACTCGAGGTGTACAGGATACTGATACACTATTGATGCTGAACTGGTTACTGTCATAGTACTGGAGGTGTACCAGTTACTGTCATAGTACTGGAGGTGTACAGGATACTGATACACTACTGATGCTGAACTGGTTACTGTCATAGTACTGGAGGTGTACCAGTTACTGTCATAGTACTCGAGTGTCATAGTACTGGAGGTGTACCAGTTACTGTCATAGTACTCGAGGTGTACAGGATGCTGATACACTATTGATGCTGAACTGGTTACTGTCATAGTACTGGAGGTGTACCAGTTACTGTCATAGTACTCGAGGTGTACAGGATACTGATACACTACTGATGCTGAACTGGTTACTGTCATAGTACTGGAGGTTACTGTCATAGTACTGGTAGTGTACTGATTGTTGTGACAGAACTGGTGGTGTACCGGTTACTGATACTGTACTGTCCACGGTCATAGTACTGATATTCTACTGGTTATTGTGACAGTACTGGTTGTGTACGTGACCTTCCCCAGAACAGGTGTGGTAACCTTTGTCTGATTATTCCAATGGACCTTACAACTCATGTAATCTTTGAATGCAGGACAATGTTTGCTCAATTGTCATCATGGTTTCTGGCTGATAATTCTGGTATTATCTCGCAGCCTTCTGGGATCAGCTAGTCTCAGTCCTCTTTCATCTTTTCTTAATAATGGAAAATGATCTAAGAACATGTTTATACTTATGTGATTTTTGTAATAATTACAAATTAACATTAACAGATTACAGGACTTTAACATTAAAGGAGTAATATCGGTGGCCTTGTCACAGGACTTTAACATTAAAGGAGTAATATCGGTACCCTTGTCACAGGACTTTAACATTAAAGGAGTAATATCGGTACCCTTGTCACAGGACTTTGTATGACTTGCCATATGAAGGTCTGTGCATATCAACGTGACTGTTCATACCAGTAGATGGTTGTTCCATGTCATCAGTCACTCATCCATTCATAGTCCATGTTGTATCAACTGGTTTTACAATGGGAGAAAACAGAAGACTCGGATAATATATTTTTTGACAATAAAATTGTTTACAACAATACATACCGACTTGTTTCTTCCTAGTCTCCATTGTTACTTAGTTGAGGGTATGGTGTTGACACATCAAGGATCAAAGTGAGTTTGGTTAAAACACTGAATGGAACAGAATTTCTCTTAGACTGGCCTTTAGATACTGAAATAAGCTATTTTAATATGAAAAAAACATTTATCTACTAAAAACACAAATGGAGCAAAGACTGACTGACTGACTGAGTTTAGTTTTATGCCGCTTTTAGCAATATTCCAGCAATATCACGGCGGGGGAACACCAGAAATGGGTTTCACACATTATGCCCATGTGGGGAATCAAACCCGGGTCTTTGGAGTGACAAGCTAACGCTTTAACCACTAGACTACCCCACCGCCCCATGGAGCAAAGAACAATCGGAAGTACTAGAGCTGAGCTATCTAGACTAGTCAATTCATTCTCGACTTGATTAGGACTCCTATCAATATATTCATTGGGGTGAGGCAGACAGACTATATTTGTATTGTATCAGAGGCTTCAGCTTGTACTATGAAGGAAGCCCGAAGTGCAACAATCATTGCCAGTTCACCAGTTTGGTGAAATCAAGAACAGGGGTCTGTTGATGATAAACCAAGAATTTTAATTGGAAAAAACCTGGAATTCAAACCAAAGTTATTATATGGTGTCGTAACAGATGAATGTCCCTGACTGCGAATTTTCAAGACCATATGCACCTAAATGGAGACCCAGGTTGGGATTGACTGGACACAATGCTTCATTGCCACAAGTACATAACAGCTTGAATCATTAACTGCCAGATAACCATCTACAGCATGTTGTCCAGACTAACGCTTAGTCTCTGAATATATACGCGTATATAATTTTGATAGTAACAAATAAACCCATTAAGATTAAAAAAGGAGCCTCTGTCAAATGGGAAATTCAGAAACTGAGGGAATCTAGACTTGCTTCATTTAGGACTTTTATCATTGCAGGGAGGGCTGGAGCAGTACTTGAAAAGAATGGGGTTCAGGGACTGTGAGTGAGTGAGTTAAGTATTACGCCGCACTCAGCAATATTCCAGCTATATGGGGGCGGTCTGTAAATAATCGAGTCTGGACCAGACAATCCAGTTATCAACAGCATGAGCATCGATCTGCGCAATTGGGAACCGATGACATGTGTCAACCAAGTCAGCGAGCCTGACCACTCGATCCCGTTAGTCGCCTCTTACGACAAGCATAGTCGCCTTTTGTGGTAATGAGACAAGACTACATGTCTTGCCGTTATATACTTCCCAGAATGTTCCAGTATTTGCCTGTTGTAAGATGAGACGGTTTGGGTGGCCAGGCTTATTGACTTGGTTGACACAAGTCATTGTATCCCAGTTGCGTAGAACGATGTTCATGATGTCAATCACTGGATTGTCTGGTCCAGACTAGCTTATTTATTGACCGCCGTCATATATTGAGTGCTGCGTTAACCAGCAAACAAACAGTATTTCCAGGTTTTCCCCGTCAGTGACAATATATACCTTGATGCCAGTCTTTTGCGACACAAACCCCTTTGGTATTCACAGGAAGTGAGCTATTGAACATTATCATGCCGCAACACATATCTCCTTCGCCTGAAAGTGCACATTCCCGACACCTAACGAGGTGAACCCCACCTGGGGCAATGCTGCTGCATCGCTAGTGATAACTTATAAAAGCGGGGGTTTTACAAGATGAACATAACCAGTGACTTTTCCTGTTTGAATATCTTTCGATGAAATACGTGAACATTTCGTTAGAGGCGAAGATATTTAAGCTACGCCATGGCGGAATATGAAAAATCTGATCCGCCAGCAATCCATGTCACCTCATGCCTTCAACCAGATCCCAGAAGTCTGGATTTCCTCAGGTCTGAACCTCTGAGCTCACCATGGCTCTTTTTCAATTTAAATCGTGTTATTGGTTTCTATCAAACTTGAATATTTTCAGACTGCCTCCGTGGTGTAGTGGTTAGAGCGTCCTCCCGGAGAACGGAAGGTCGCGGGTTCGATCCCCGGCCGCGTCATACCAAAAGACGTTAAAATATGGTACTTGTTGGTCCCTGCCTGGCGCTCGGCATTAATGGGTACAACAAGGACTGGTCTGCTCGGAGTCAGTATAATGTGTGTCTGAGTGGGGTATTCATGCTTCACTGCGGCATGGTATCTCAGTGAGCTAGCACTATAAAACCAGCTTGAGTCTGGGCTATTACAAGCAGCCACACATACACACGCATGCACGTCGTCATATGAGTGAAGTATTCTTAAGTGCGACGTTAAACTCAATTTCACATCACCTGAACATTTTCAGGTTAAGCGTTGGCCTTAACTGATCCAGGTGCTGCTCTGTACACGAGAACTGATGAAGCTCTCGTAAAAGGGTGCGAACGTACTTAAAGCATCAGTGTATAATCCATACACCGCATTTGCTCAGCGCGATACAAATCTGAAGAAGGTCTACGTTTCATAATTCACTTTCCACCTTAAGAGACATTGGCTATCCGTTTAGCAAAAGGTTGATCATTTATTATCAGAAAAAAAAACCTAGAGAAAATTATTTTATAATTTTTCACATTCATGAACAATTTACCGAATCTTGGCTAACGAATTACAGATACCAATCTGAACACGATCGCTAATTTCCGCTTGAAATAGAAATATGCTTCGCTGCTACGGAAATGGTTGAGTTTGGCCGATGGAAGACACTGACGATCCAATGGTTGTTGGCAAACACACCATCGCGATACCAGCTGACTACACTTTCACTGTCGTGATTATACCGCAGAAGTAGTAGTAGAAGGTCATCCCTTTGACGCTTGGGATTTGTCCAACAAGAAGTGACTTGGGTTTTACGCCGCTGTCAGCAATATTCCAGCAATATCACGGCGGGGACACCAGAAATGGACTCCACACATTGTACCCATGTTAGGAATCGAACACGGATCTTCAGCGGAACGGGCGGACGCTTTAACCATTATGCTACCAGGATTCCGGGTTAGAGTGAGCAGGGAGTATTTTGAGCTTAACACCACTTTTACCAATATCCCAGAAATATCACGGTGGAGGACACCAGAAACGGGCTTCACACAATCTTTGTACCCATGTGGGGAATCGAACGGCGTGATTAGCTAACGCTTCAACCACCTGGCTACCCTCACCTAGCTAGCTTGGAAGAAAGCCCGAAATGACAGAGCGTGTCCACTTCAACTGACTGACTGACTGACTGACTGAGTTTGGTTTTACGCCGCTTTTAGCAATATTCCAGCAACATCACGGCGGGGGACACCAGAAATGGGCTTCACACATTGTACCCATGTGGGGATTCGAACCCGGGTCTTCGGCGTGACGAGCCAACGCTTTAACCATAAGGCTACCCCACCGCCCCCGTGTCCACTTCAAACACACTATAGTTGGGGTATAGGATTCGAACCATATTATTCTGATACTGAGAGAGTGAGTGTGGTTTTACGCCCCTTTTAGCAATATTCGAACAATATCACGACGGGGGACACCCGAAGTTGGCTCCACACATTGTACCCATTTTGGGAATCGAACCCGGGTCTTCAGCGTGACGAGCGGACGCTTTAACCTTTAGGCTACCCATCTGATACAGAGAAAGACGTATCTAGGTGTGCCAAAGACGACTGCTCCCCTTGGACCCTAACCAGCATATGTGAGCTTTACATGTACAGTTTCACTTTGACCCGTGAATATCCGGGTTAGAATTGATCTTCAGTAACCCATGCTTATCGTAAGAGGCGACAAACGGGATCGGGTGGTCAGGCTCGTTGACTTGTTTGACACATGTCGTCGTATCCCAATTGTGTAGATCGATGTTCATGCTGTTGATCACTGTGCCTTGTCTTCCCTCGATTATTTACAGACTGCTGCCATATAGCTGGAATATTGCTGGGTGCGGCGTTAAACAACAAACCAACCAACAGTTTCACGTCTTAGATTTCTGTGTAAATTAGTGTTGTTTATAATTCGCATCCAAAAGCAAATAGAGGTTTTGAAAACAGGCTGGGTCAATTTCAAATGAAATCAGTCTGCGTTGACACAATCGTTACTTTACATTAATCTACGTTTCATCATATCACTTATCCATATCCCGGTCGATGCGATGTATTTGTCAGCTGCTCCAACTTCCCACATCGCCACAGATAAGGATCTTGAACATCATGTCGAGGTCAGGCGGGGTCAATTCATTGATTTGAATAAGTTGCTTGAAGAGCGTTGAGACAACACACGCCATGAAGTATTCAAGACGTCTGATTCACACAACGTGAAGATGAGTTACAAGAGCTGTGAAAAAATGAGACAGTTCTATTTTTTTTTACTTGAAAAACATGTAGATTCGAAAAATATTTTCGGTCTGGTAATTTATTTCACAAATTATGCGTAATTAGTTACCTTGGTCCCGAAGAACCGCTGGATTATATATAGTTTGGCAAGCTTAACCTCTAAGAGTTAGTCCAGTTTTACTCTGAAACACATGCACAGGTGGTGTTTGTTTAGACCACATTTCGATATACGCCCCTGTTAGCAGTGAATGGGTACCCGGAAGGAAGAGATGGCGATTGTTACCCTTCTAGCGTTTCATGAGGAAGTTTAATCTGCTCATTCCCTAGGAGCTTAGAATGAAATTATTATTATTTGACTTTATTATTTTATTATTATTATTTTGTCCGATAAGCACAGTGGGATCTACCTTTGTGTAAAGGATATTAGAAATCAAAAGTAATGCATTTTTGAAGTTTTTTTAAAGAATAATAATAAAAATCATGTTCACTTCCTGTTTTGAAACCCCACCCCCATATTATTGTCAATAAGATATTTCCTTGCGCAATGGCTGGCGGTATTGACGCAATGAACCAATTCAATAAATGTCGGATCACGTCCGATAAATAGTCAAATTAGTTCATCTACAAGGGACTGTTTTAACAAGCTCCATACAAATAACACATCTTTGACTCAAATACAATATTTGTCACCTAAAATACATATCGTTTAAGGAGTATAAATACGTAATATTTGCTGTGACATTAATATGTGTGAAAACTTCCAGGTGATTCCTACAAGTGGTTGGCAAGATTCACTTTAACGATTATCAAGCACCATCCTTTTCAAACACTTCATTAAAAAACAGCATTACCGACAGTTCAATGTAACTCTCACAATGAGTCTTCGATCTATATTTCACGATTCCCATACGCTGAAAACGTATAGATTTATAGATTACGCTTATACCTGAGACATTATCGGTTGTAATCTTCATGCGAGGCCTTCTCTACCCAGGGTATTTATTTTGGCATTATTTACATAAGCATCTCTACTGCCACCTAGCGGTCTGCTGGGTTGGTGGTATCGATCGCGATGTCGGCAACTCCATCACTGACTAATATTGGATGTTCTTGTTGTAATGTGGAGGAGGATGTACCCTTGTCTTCCCTTGTCGTTCTATGTATATTCCATATTTTACTGAACAGTTTAGCCGCTTTTGTGACAGTTACGTAAAGTAACAGATCGTTGTCGTTGCCGCTGTGAAGAAGGTAAGTGCCAATATGTTATCAGCAGGAACTTCTTGACAAAACTGTGTTGCCATTTCATTTAACTTCATGTTCATCGTACTGACCTTACGTTGTTAGATAACACTTTGAAAGATTCTCAAATGTCTTAATATGCAATATAAATGGACATTGTATCGTGTGGTACATACATTTTATATGTACCATTAATAATTATATTTATTGATATTTTGTTATGACTGCACAAGATAGTCATACATGCTTATATACTAGTATCTAAAACTTGATTACATATTGTGTTATAACCTTATATACGGCGTGTGATGCGGTAATAGCAACCTCAATAAGCTTGACACACAAGGTAAATTGTTTTAGAAAGATTTGAATACAACGGTGATGAACTCCGTTTGGGAACAGTGTCGTGACACTGTCTGTGTGAACAGCCGTTTTGTGGTAATGGTTTCTGTACGAGACTGATCATATCTCCTAACACACACTCATGAGGGAAACGTGTATGATTGTGGTAGTCGCGTATTCTAGTCGATATCGATCACATGACCCGTGCTTAAATAGTCTCTTTACTGAGTCAGCTATTCATCAGTGTCATACGTTATCCTTGAATGAAATATCGTTTAAAACCATTTACATAAATTCTTTGAAATATTGATGTGATTTCCGTGTGTATTAATTTACAAATATAATCTAAAAATGGCATACATTATCTGATCAGACCGTGGCCTGTGTAAAATGATAATCCTACAATTCATTAACCGAAATATCTTACACTCTATTGGCGTGGTGTCATAACGCTCCGTTTGACGAAACCATTTTGATGAAAACAACGAATACGAGTCGGTGCCCAGAAACTGTGAAACCAGAATAACCCGTGTCGATTAGCCACCCAAACATTATCTCCTGGACGTAAAAGGGCAATGGCAGTGAATGTTATACTCTTAAATAAGTTGGGGAATTTAATGTTTAATTTACGATTGAAACAAAATGGGAGATATCAGTGTCAATCAATGTTGATATGATCATAATGAATGTTTTGAGAGTACATCACCACTTGCCCTTCTTTATGACCATAGTTGTTTGTACAGTAGGTCGTTCTCTAAATTAATGGTATATAGTGAATTATCTACCTTCTTGAAAACCTTCAAAACCAGGAATGACACCCCATGCACGTGCATCACATGCGTTGTGTCAAGAGGTGGTGATAAAGAGAGATGGTTGTGCATTCATAAGACGTTTGACTTTAAAAAGTTTGTTAACGCTTATACTTCCTATCCAGTTTGAAAGTTAGGTTCCCCTTCTTTTTTTTAAAGAGAATATATTAATAGGTCACGGAACATTTGTAAAGACACCAGGTGTTCACGAAAAGAGTAAACATGCCTTGCCCTACCAGTACCACCAGCGTAAGCTACTACTGTTGGAATTAATATCTACATAATTTATGACCCCGCGAATGTTGTCACTTTTGTAAAGAAAGTGCAATTAATCGAACTATTTTGGTTCGGAAGTATGTTTACGCATCCAACACAGATTCTAGAGAAACATTTAACCATAGATCACCATTAAGAAAGAGACACACGCACGCTCTCTGTACATCAGCCCAGCTTTATTGATTACGCTGAACACACAGAACGTTTGACAGAGGGAACTGCCAAGACATATATATGTAAAATGACAATGGAATGTTGAATTTGGTAATATTTACAATGCTTTCAGGTTTTCTGAAACCTTTTAGACTCCATTATAAGTTAACATCCATACATAACATTGCACGTGACCGATCTAATGATCGGATCTGTACTGACACCATTACACCTGTATTTTTTACAATATAAACTGAAATATTAAATATCTGTATACCTGGGCGTCATTAGCACATTCACTTACGTGACGCGCTTGAAGTATTTCATTGTCATATGTCAAAGCTATAAATGACGTCATAAATTCGCGCAAAGCAAGTCAATTGTCCTCTTAAGAAAAAACACGTAAATATATGGCATCGCGTCAAACTGAATTTGTTCCTAACACATTCCTTTTGTTACCTTTACGAACTACTCGTATAACAATCTCAAGTTTTGTATGGAAAAAGGGGTTAGAATTGGTTTTCAGTAACTCATGCTTGTAAGAGGCGATTATCGGGATCGGGTGGCCAGGCTCGCTGACTTGGGTGTCATCGTATTCCTGAAATCGATGCTCATGCTGTTGGTCACTGGTTTGTCTAGTCCTGGCTAGATTATTTACAGATAGCCGCCATGTAGCTAGAATATTAGTGCGGTGTTAAACAACAAACAAACAAATATAATCAAAAGATTTAATTTGACAAGCCGTGATATATCTGTAATTGGCGTTGAACCCAGATCACTCACTGACAGCAATTAAAGAAAACAGGTTCCGTCTTAATACCATCAGGATAAATGGGAATGATATGCTGTTCAAGCTGCTAACCGGATTCATCGCATTCCATATGTGTAGATCGATGCTCATGATGTCAATCACTGGATTGTCTCGATTATATACCCACTGCCGTCATATAACTGGAACATTGCCGAGTGCGATGCTAAACAACAAACTGCACACGTTACACAGTTTCTGTCGCCATAATACGTTAATCCACATATGTAATAAGGTGTCATCTGTTAATCTGAAAGATTTCAGGGAACACGCTGCAGTGGTTTCAATGGACACCGTTGTAGGTACTAGTGACAGGCAGTAGACGAAAGCAATACTACCCTTTCCATAATCATTCACCCATAATCATAATGAATGTCATTCTGACTTTCACCATATTGTACATGAAATATACAAATCTACTTGTTTTCCAGGAACCAACATTCCGGAACCATGTGTCTCTGGGTAACGGTTTTAACAGTATCTGTGGCATTTGCAGTTGGTTTGAATATATGTAAGTATTATTACGTGTTTAACGTTGCCTTGGCTACGAAGCTATAACGTCAAAGTATGAGATATGCTGAACGTGTGATACATTACACAACTGAGACAGACTGGAAAGAGGCAAGGGGTTGGGTAGAGACACTTTTGAATTTAGTCACACCATTTTAGACATACACATGTTAATAAACATGACCTTGGAAATTACTTCAGTTATTCTGAATTCATATTTCTTGTGAAGTCATAGTCATTCTGAAGACATAGTTCTTTCTGAAGTAATTGTCATTCTGAAGTGATAGTTCTTGTGAAGTCATAGTTCTTGTGAAGTCATAAATCTTCTGAAGTCATAATCCTTCTGAAGTCATAGTTCTTGTGAAGTCATAGTTCTTGTGAAGTCATAGTTCTTGTGAAGTCATAGTTCTTGTGAAGTCATAGCTCTTCTGAAGTCATAGTCCTTCTGAAGTCATAGTTCTTATGAAGTCATAGTTCTTGTGAAGTCATAGTTCTTGTGAAGTCATAAATCTTCTGATGTCATAAATCTTCTGAAGTCATAATCCTTCTGAAGTCATAGTTCTTATGAAGTCATAGTTCTTGTGAAGTCATAGTTCCTGTGAAGTCATAAATCTTCTGAAGTCATAGTTTTTATGAAGTCATAGTTCTTGTGAAGTCATAGTTCTTGTGAAGTCATAGTTCTTGTGAAGTCATAGCTCTTCTGAAGTCATAGTCATTCTGAAGTCATAGTTCTTATGAAGTCATAGTCATTCTGAAGTCATAGTTCTTGTGAAGTCATATTTCTCGTGAAGTCATAGTTCTTGTGAAGTCATAGTCATTCTGTAGTCATAGTTTTTATGAAGTCATAGTCATTCTGAAGTCATATTTCTTGTGAAGTCATAGTTCTTGTGAAGTTATAGTCATTCTGAAGACATAGTCCTTCTGAAGTAATATTTCTTGTGAAGTCATAGTTCTTCTGAAGTCATATTTCTTCTGAAGTCATAATCCTTCTGAAGTCATAGTTCTTCTGAAGTCATAGTTCTGCTGAAGTCATAGTTCTTGTGAAGTCATAGTTCTTCTGAAGTCATAGTTCCTCATTACACCTGTGTTGTTATCAAACGTGATATTAAAAAAATACTACATGAAGTTTGTTACAAGCACGTAAGTTTTTTATTTTCCGTGATTGTTGTGACTGTTGTAACTTTGTCTTTTGAGCCAGAGTTGCATGAATCTCTTGGCATCTTCGTATCCACTTGTCTCAAATATTATTCATGTATAGAGGATTCATCACGAGTGTTCACTGATATTAGCAATATAAACCGAGTCTTATTTAATCGGTATATGTTGTCCTTCTAAGAAACCAATGCACCACACTTCCATCAGAATCTTGTCGAAATCTGACGCATCGTTGTAATTCATGTTTTCCATTGTTGTGTAAACCAAAACATACCGAACCTCCATTTTGACATATTACTCTTTATGGAAAATGTTCCTCGGATTATTAAAAAAATACGTAAACAAGAGTTATGCAGAATAATTGAAACTTTAATAAAAATCGGTACAACAACGATTCTATCATTTGATTATATCTCTCGTACGATTTCGCCAACTTCCGGTTATCTAATTTGCATACTTACGTCATTGGCGTATGACATGCTTCTTTTTAAGTCACAAGCTTATGTAAATAATAAATACTTTAGTTAAATGATGAAAGGGAAATAAATACCTTCAAACGTTTATGGGTTTTGATTGATATTTGAGATATGTATATGGTGGTACATTTGCTGTACTCTCGTACATATCTCTGTTTTTACAGAGCAAAATAGCAACAGACATGTCTTCATGTTGTAGAGTTTTGAGTTAACATTTTGGCTTAAATCTGGTATTTCTTTATATATCAATTATACCAGTCATTTTCATTAAGCAATTAATGCCGTGATAATGTTTACGTGTAATGGCTGAGTTGGGGATATCTTTCGGGGTACGACATATGTACATGTGCATATACTGAAAGAACAATAACGTGCGTTTGTGTTTTATCATAACGTATTTAGGGGTTATCATCGCGTTAGTGAATCCCACATTTACTCAACGGTATTTTACTATTTGTTTTGAATGCGTACCAGAGACGCCATAACAAACACTGCGTGATGCTGATTGTTCGTTTTGCTTCTTGTCACAAGAATACGCTAATATGATCATGGCAATCCCAGACCTCAAACCCAAACATAGATACAACACTATGCGCTCATGAAGTTCATCAGAATATATATTTCTGAAGGCTAAATCATATTCTACCATGACGCCGAAGGGTGATTCTAACTGTGAATGTATATGAATAAAATATGTCATCTATTTCCATTACAGAACAAGAAACCCGATATTCAGTCTTCAGGATAGTTCCGTTGGCAATTAGGTTGTGACAGCAGGCTTATTCCAACCAATATATCATAGTAATGGTTAATATTACCATGTGATAATATCGCTGGGGTCATGCTCTACAAAAAGAATCCTGTCACTGACAGAGAGTGGACACACTAACATCACCACTTACTAACTGTTATTTGTTGATTCCCGGGTTGAAACTAAAAGGTTAACTGGGAATCAGTCCGTAAAAGAACTGGGAATGAAACCAAGAAACAACAAAGAAATGTTTTGTAATTACCAACTGTACTCTAATATTAACTCAGTACAAAGGTATCACTATGGTTCAGAGGCAATGGAATACACGAGCAGTCATTATAGCAATGAAACTGATAGTAACATTCACCTCTCAGCAGCTGCAATCCAACTTGGAACTAGGGCTTGGCAGGATATGATCATCACACACTGGTCTTCTGGTGACTTGAGATGTTATGTAAGATTAGAGGCAATAGCTCCCTATATATACTGAAGAATAATATGCTAGAAAATTGTAACCCTAAGGCAGAGGTTTTCATAATATTCTCTGTACCAGGGTAGGTTCTAGTTCATTCCAGAACTCTGTCTAAATATAGTACAAGTCTAAATATAGCACACCGCTACCCCTCGCTGACTCAACACCTACAATGTTAACAGCTACAGTACAACCAGAAATTATTGAGAATTTAAGATTGTAATTTTTTATATATTTTTCACTCATTACTCACGTATTAAATGTGAATATTAGCAGAACATAACTCCAGATTCAAAGACAGGTGAACAGTTAGTATTTTGTCAAGTCACCATGGGCAGCAATGCAGGCTTCAATGCGGCGGGGCATACTACTGATCAAAGAAGTTAGAAAGTCGTGGTCCATGCTGTCCCAATATCGGACCAACTCTTCTCTCATTTCAGCAATATTTGTCAGATTTTTCTTATTGACACTTTCATTCATAAGTCCCCAAACATTTTCTATTGGATTTAGGTCAGGGCTATAGCTTGGCCAATCTAATAATGTCATATTTTGGGTCCGAAACCAGGCCTGTGAATGCCTTGAACGATGTTTTGGGTCGTTGTCCTGCTGGAAAATTTCGGACTGTACTTTGGGCGCTGATACAAAGGTTTTTCAGTTTGTTTGGTCCAGAATTCCAGTGTATTAGGAAACAGTCACACAGAACTTTCATCTGAGAAAATCACATTGTCCCAGTTAAAATTTCTATGCTGTAAGCACCAGTTCAACCTTCGCTCCTTTTGTTTAGGTTTCATGATCGGTGATGGAATTCCTCGACTTTTCTGCCAACCCATTGCATGCAGCTCAGTTCTAATTATCTCCTTACAGACAGCCACAGTTCCTCTATCAATCATATCCAGCCTTAAGTTTCTAAACTCCTTCGTTTGTTTTAGAAACAAGAATACTTAGCCGCCTCCTGTCACCGACAGTCAATTTTTTGGGCCTACCTGCGCCTCCCTGGTGCTAAAATGCCATATCCATTTGCAATATTTTTCAAAACACGATAAACAGTTGACAAAGGGATGCCTGTTCTACTTGAAATCACTTTAGGTGATCTGATGTGTCCTTGTTATAATACTCTAAAATCAACTTCCTCTTCTCTAAATCATCCATACTGAGGATCACTGAAAATGTCGTCTGCTAGCAAGTAAACAAAGGGGGATAACTCTTCACAAAAACTAATGAAAAAGGATTAACGGAGTTGTCTCTCTTGAATGAAACCAAGCACTTGATAGCTGGTCAAGGTTGTTTATACTAGAAATCCAATTAAACATATTCCTAAAATTCTCAATAATTTCTGGTCATACTATAAAACATTGTTGCACAACGTATAATACTGCTAGCGATCACTGTCAACCACTATTGCACAATCAAGAGGAACGGGTATAGGTCAAGTTCAGCCTGTCGACGTTTGTCACCCTATGGAGAGATAGTCGTTCTGAATGTGTATTAATGCCATTTGGAGGTTTTTCAAACCGGTGTATAAGTATGTGTCTATGTTCAAGTGCAAGTCATTTAAGGAACAAATACATCAGCATTGATTAGTTACTATTTACATAACTTTTTACCCCGACAACTGAAGATGTCATATTGATCTTCCAAGAAATAAAACAGAAGTCATCTATCTGAACAGAATTATTGCATCAGTTCGCTTTTTTTCTAAAGAAAAAACAAATTACAAATATGCATATTGTAACCATGCTTTCGAACTAGTCAGGAATATCAGAAAGTAAGTTTAACTTGAGTGATATCATTTTATGCTTGTGTCACCCTGTGACCACTGGCCAAGATCTCGTGGTCAGTGTGTCGGTTTTTGTTACACGAGAGCATCGGTTGTAAAATGATCTTGTCGTAATTATGTATCTGTGTTTCGAAAGCGAAATGTCCTAAATAAATAAAACCTCAATTTTCTTTATTTACATTTTATATTTATCTCCAGACATGCATATGCTGATATTTTAGACATTTGTATGGTACCTGATATATTGTGATGTATTTTATGAAAAGTGTATTGAAGGCAACCTTACTGCATGGGATTAAACACTGGTGTGGTTTTAAAGCAATTTATGTCTACACATTGTGTAATTTCATCTTCAAATTATATAGAAGACTTTGAGTTGTATGCCTACGCATTTCACATTACCTACACTACGTATCGTATGTATTTTTACTCGATTGCTTATCATGGCCTTTATGGCTATTTTAGATTATTAGTTCACTGTTAATGTTATTTTGTAACTTTAACACCCAACAACAATTCATGATTCACAAAGATAAACTGTTCAAGGTTGTTAAGTCGACGTGGTACACCTAACTGGCACATTGTAAAAGCTCAAATGCAATGTTATTGGTTGATTGTTTCAATCAGAACGTATGGTTATAATGAAATGGTATGAAAATGGACATTTTACTATAAAGAAGTTAACGGTGAGATCGCGAACACTTGAATCATTGTGTCATTGGTTCCGGGGTGCTGGTGTAATTGTGTCCCAGGTTATTGTGCTATTTGATCATTGTGTCCTTGCATCTAGGGTTATGGTGTCCTTGAAACGGCTTATTGTACAACGTCATTGAAACACCAATCTGTTGTACAAACACAAGGATACAAGTTTAATAATTATTTTAAAAACTACAACCTACCTGAGAACCAAAATTCTTCCCCAAAAGAGAATTTATTGTCATGATAATACTGACAGCACCTCTCCGCCCATGCATACAGTCATGCATGTATGCATGGAACGATGCTACTAATTGTATGGAAAATGTATAAGTTCTTATAATTGTGACCTCTTTAGACACCGAGGAACATGTACATTCAGGCTATGAAGACGATGCGCACGTTTATTCCAACATCAAACAGAATTATTATGTAATAACATTAATATTTGTTTACATTCATAGCACTTGGTGTTTTCTTGTCAGATGTTACAAGTGTAAACTTCGTTAATGGTGCACGTAGCAGTCAACATCGGAAATCAATAGCGTCAAATGCTGTCTTTTCTTCCATCCAAACATTGCATATGACATAAATACATGCTGTATGTCATATAGAGGCATATTCTAATTAAAAGTACCCAGGGACACAGGATGGGCCAGTTGTCTGAACGCCGCTATTCGCCAAGTCGCGCTGCGTCAATTCGCCATGCCAAAATCCTGTGAGTGGGTCAAGACCCAACATTGCTAAAGATTCTGGATCCCTGTTGCACAAAGCGTTCGTAACGTTACGACATGTCGTAACTCTATAGTTTATCACAGGCTTGCGAATGTTATAGCGCTACGAACGTTTTGTGGTTCGGGGTGCTGTTTTGTTTATTAGAGTATGTTTTGGAACTCCTAAATATAAATATTAATGTTTTTGTTGTTAGTTTATTGCTTTACACCGCACTCAGTAATATTCCAGCCATATGGTGGCCGATTATAAAAAAATGGTAACTCGACCAGACAATTCAGTGATTGAGATTGTGAACCTAAAAATCCGATCAGTTAGTTCGCCTCTTTCTACTTACAAAAGTTACTGTGGATCATTTCAGTCTCACAATTCTCACGTGAAGGTTTGGCAAGAAAATTCAGCTCATACCAACAAAACATAATATAGTTAATACTACACTCATTAAACATTCACCTTTATAATTCCTTTGCTTTAACATTTTGGCATTGCTGCAGTTACGGTAATAAAATCAATAACGTTATAATATTTGTCAAGCATGACGTGATTATACCGATATGACCTTGTATTTGTTCGTAAAAGATACTTCATTCGCTCGGAGCTACAAGGCTTGTAACGCTTAAACCCAGCATCAAGGCTTGTATAGTCAACGACGGGTACTAGCACGATATCACAGGAATCACAGTATAACACCCGGTCATTGATTATAGGCGCTTGGTGCTAGTTTTCAGCGTTACAAACCCTTTTGCTCGGAAACCGGTGAACATCCGAGTTAGATTTGGTCTTCAGTAATCCATGCTTGTCGTAAGAGACACATGTCATCGTGTCTCAATTGCGTAGATCGATGTTCATGCTGTTTATCAATGGATCGCTGGTCCAGACTCGATTATTTACAGACCGCCGCCATATATATTGCTGAGTGCGGCGTTAAAGAACAACCCAACCAGCCCAACCGTTTGCTCGGGGCATACCCAGTACGATTTTTGTCACTGGCTCAACAGATGTTCCGAAAAGGTTTTACTAGGTCTGATGAATCCAAGATTGCTTATTGCAGTCACACAGCTGGCCAACTACCCCGTAACACGAGCCGTAGCGACAGTGCTTCACTGCGTCCACGTGGATCTGTTCGTGTACCGTGATCTACATCCTTAATGGTTTGATGGAGCTGATAACTGTATTGACTATTAGCAGCTTAGTGTTTTTGTTCATGTTGACATATTGTCAATTGTGAATATAATGGAGAAGTAGAAAATTAATGTATGTTTGTAGTCAGCTTATTGATGTTAAATGCGTCGGAAAGTATCTTGTGAAAGCAACACAGGAGATATCTGGTATTAGCCTATCGGCAACATGTGTCTTGTGTTAATTGATTGAAACATTAAAGATATGTGTATAAATTACTAAACTACTCATCAGCCCCGGTAAGTCGTTAGCCCACTGGTTAAAGCGTTTGTTCGTCAAACATAAACCTGGGTTTGATTTCCCACGTTGGTGCTCTATGTGAAGCCCATTTCTAGCGGTCCCAGCTTGGAATATTTTAAAAGCAGTCTAAAGCAGCACACTCACTCACTTACACCGCCATATAGCTGGAATATTGCTGAGTGCGGCGTAAAAGTAAACTCACTCACTCACTCACTTACAAGCCCACGTGACAACGGTAGGAGATGTCGTCGATCCGGTACAGGCATCATTGGATAAACGCTACAGTCCTACATCTCATCAGATCGCCACCTGCATGTCTATACTGTGAACATACCACGCAAACAATTTCTGTTTAGTTTCACGCAAATGGGGCGGTGGGGTAGCCCAGCGGTCAAAGCGTTCGCTAGTCACGCCGAAGGCCCGGCCTTGATTTCTCACATGGGTACAAGGTGAAGTCCATTTCTGGTGTTCCCCCGCCTTGCTTTTTGCTGGTACATTGCTAAAAAGCGGCGTAAAACCCAACTCACTCACTCACTGGTGTCCCGCAAGGATCTGTGCTGCGACCGATCTTGTTTACAACATATACACATGGTACCATTGGGGCAAATTTTGCCAGGATATATGACTTGTATTTTCACGCACATTGCAGATGAATCTCAGATCTTCAGGCCACTGAACAAACCATCTGCTTAAAACTGTTTCAAAACGTCCCTAGATCCATTGCGGGCAATAACATAAGGGTGGCTACTCAATGTCTCAAAATGAATGATGAGAAGATCAAGTTACTCATTCTCTTCACAGGCAACGTTGCAAACTATGTCTCCACCAAGACTGATGATGGTTGGAGTCGTATGGAACCGTTGTTTGGTTTTAATATGTGGCTTGACTCTCAGCCTTGACAGCAAACAGCTGCTGTAAAGGACAATTATCAGGACGTACATGGCCTCCAATGTGTTCTCAAATCGCATCATATCACATCATGGCTTGATTATTTCAGCATATTTCTTAAGCCTAGTTTCAGCGCCTGGTGTGGTGAATGAAGCAATGAACTTTGAGCTTAAATTTGGCTTTTTAGAACTTGCTCTCAGATACATTAGCAAGCTGATTAACCCTATACAAGTTCATTCCAGGACAAATGTGTCATGGTCAATGCGAGGTGTATGGATTTTATCATAAACGTGAGAACTATGAGATCTATCGTACGTCCTCCTCTTGAATGGTCAATTGATCCATTCATACGACTTGTGAAGTAAGTTTTGAAATTTTAACCAACATCTTGTTATAAAGTGGTCACTTAAACCAATATGGCAAGATTAGAAATGTAAAACATAAAATAACACACAACACGATGTGCGGTTACCTAAAACGATAACGGGGATGACACATCGACATTAATTAACACGTTTAAATTGTAACCCAATGAACTATGACTACAATGTCCCACCGTAGGGATGTGAAGACGATCTATAACCTACGACGGGCTGGTCGATTGTAATCAGCAAAAGAAAAAAAAATATCTCAGATTAATAAGTGTTTATTATCGGTAATGTTTATACTTTGGGAACAGTTTCCAACTTTATATGATGAAATGTAACAAATGTATTGAGCCCTCGGGTGTCACGGCTGTGATCAAACGACCATGATTAAAGCCCCACTAAACATTAAAAGAAAGACATATATCAATGTAGTTCGTAGGTTCGTAATGTCACTCGGTGTACACAGGTTGCATACGAACCAATCCCTAATAGCACATTTATCGAGAGATGAAATAGCCAGAAGAACACGCTGGAGTTGCTCAAATATTGGCACTCAATTATTACATGAAAGCGGTTATACGCAACCCACAATATTTTTATATTCAACGTTTTATTAAATTCAGGTCCAGTAAACCTTGATATTTGATTGTTATAAAATATGCATACAAGCTTTGAACAGAAAGAGGTGTTTGCTTTACTTTACGAAACATGGTTTGAACATTACAACTCAAGAAGGAAGATTAAGGCTATATCAACAATCAATGAAACCCACCCACACCCACACCCATACCCACCCCCACACACACACCCCCACCCACACCCACACCCACACCCACACCCTCACCTCACACTCCACACACCCACACCCACACTAACACCCACACCCACAACCACAATCCACATCCATCCACATCCACACCTACACCCCACACCCACACAGCACAAATATGTTTTGAAAATGATTATGTGCTCATTGGCAATCTATTTCTTTGAAGGATAATAGATTGTGATAAAATGTTGCATTTTTTTCGGTTCGCTTTGTTATCATGTTGCCTGGTAAAGATATCAGTTTTATTTCAAGTGAGGCCATATTGCCTATAACTGACATAAAGTGTTATCGATTTTCAGAAACTTCGTGCCTTCGTTATCTGTTGTAATCTCGATGCATAAAGTGCATGAATCAATGTTGACAAATACACTCCAAAATACACCCGTGTTAAAGTCTTTGAATGGACCTTTGTACATGCGCGTGTCTGCTGATGACATGTCAACATGAACGTGTGAAGTGTGAAGAGAAGGGGCCGATACCACTGCAAGTCACAATGGAAAGGAAATGATTGGAAATACTTGAAACCTTATTCTCATTTCTTCAGTTTGTATGTACTTTAAGAAGTCTTATTTCTCTATATTTCGCACAGTACTGCTGTGTGCATTAAGACATCGATTGACATCTAAGACACTGGTATGAAAAACACATCTTTGCAATGTTTCGAGCTGTATGTCATTATCGTTTTGAATGTTGCAAGGACAAATCCAATCGCTAGAGGAAATGTTGACTAAATCTTAATTTTTAGATTAGTTTAGTGTTTTGAGTGTAAGTAACGAATAGAAAACAACCCTCTTCAGCGCGATATGATTGCAATTTAACATTTATGCTTATTTACCATGTGGATTTCATCGCCATTGTTGGCTTGTGGCAGGAATCCATGATGATGGGTATGTATAGCGTCAACAAGAAGATGAAATGTGCAATTCACTGAGAAAATATTCTATTCATAGCTTAATTACGTGAAAATAGATACTGATGAATCACCATGACAATTTGAAACTAAAAAGAGTAAATATAAAAACAAGGATGTAACAAAATATTGAAGTTGTGTCACAGAAATTAAAAGAAATAGTTTACAATTTGGTCGTTGTGCGCGCATTCTGAACAAAAATGTAGTTTTGTCCAGGAGCAACACATCTCTGATTAAAAGTCAAACATGTAGTTTTGTCCAGGAGCAACACATCTCTGATTTAAAGTCAAACATGTAGTTTTGTCCAGGAGCAACACATCTCTGATTTAAAGTCAAACATGTAGTTTTGTCCAGGAGCAACACATCTCTGATTAAAAGTCAAACATGTAGTTTTGTCCAGGAGCAACACATCTCTGATTTAAAGTCAAACATGTAGTTTTGTCCAGGAGCAACACATCTCTGATTAAAAGTCAAACATGTAGTTTTGTCCAGGAGCAACACATCTCTGATTAAAAGTCAAACATGTAGTTTTGTCCAGGAGCGACACATCTCTGATTAAAAGTCAAACATGTAGTTTTGTCCAGGAGCGACACATCTCTGATTTATAGTCAAACATGTAGTTTTGTCCAGGAGCAACACATCTCTGATTAAAAGTCAAACATGTAGTTTTGTCCAGGAGCAATACATCTCTGATTTAAAGTCAAACATGTAGTTTTGTCCAGGAGCGACACATCTCTGATTTATAGTCAAACATGTAGTTTTGTCCAGGAGCAACACATCTCTGATTTAAAGTCAAACATGTAGTTTTGTCCAGGAGCAACACATCTCTGATTTAAAGTCAAACATGTAGTTTTGTCCAGGAGCAACACATCTCTGATTTAAAGTCAAACATGTAGTTTTGTCCAGGATCAACACATCTCTGATTTAAGGTCACACATGTTACCATTAAAATGGAAAAAACGTTTATACTCCCTAAATGTCAAAAGTGAACGATTTGAGTGAGTGATGAGTTTCACAAAACTTCACCTGTTGGTTTTAGCGATACAATCCAGAAACAAATGCTTCAGACACACGGGCGGATAGAACGACAGAAGAACGGACAGACAAGCTGATTACTATATCTACCAGTATCAAACTCCCGGCGGAGAGGGGGGCCTTAGGTTCATTCACGTACATAATGAGTTTGCATAATTATCTTTATTTACGTATTTATATGTTGTGTTGTAGAGGTCGTTATACAGAACACTAGGGATTGCTGGCATTGATTGCTCTGCTTGTGATACACTGAACCTCTCACGAAACTCGGACTCCTCATGGCACGAATCTTTTTATCAAATTTGTTACTCAGCAGCAGATAATTATCACAGAATGTGTAGATACCATACACGAATTTCCTTACATTCTGGAATGTCACTTCTTTACACTTATCGTATTGGGCCTAGTCTTTGTGGAGCATAATAGGAATCAGCCCAAGTCAAGAAAGAATGTTTGGGATTGACCTGCAGATATGGAATACTGTTTCAGTGCAGTATAGGCATGCATGCACACTTGGTTTTCACTACAGTATAGGAATATACAGTTTCACTCATGGTTTTCACGGCAGTATAGGAATACACTGTTTCACTTATGGTTTTCACTGCAGTATAGGAATACACTGTTTCACTCATGGTTTTCACTGCAGTATAGGAATACACTGTTTCACTTATGGTTTTCACTGCAGTATAGGAATACACTGTTTCACTCATGGTTTTCACTGCAGTATAGGAATACACTGTTTCACTTCATCATTTTCACTGCAGTATAGGAATACACTGTTTCACTACATGGTTTTCATAGGAATATACCGTTTACACACTGTTTACACTGTTCATCGTTTTTCATGGTTTTCACTACAGTATAGGAATACACTGTTTAATTCATCATTTTCACTACAGTATAGGAATACACTGTTTAAGTTCATCGTTTTCACTACAGTATAGGAATACACTGTTTAGTTCATCGTTTTCACTATAGTATAGGAATACACTGTTTAACTGATTATACTGGTTCATCGTTTTCACTATAGTATAGGAATACACTGTTTAACTCATCGTTTTCACTGTAGTATAGGAATATACTGTTTAGTTCATCGTTTTCACTATAGTATAGGAATACACTGTTTAGTTCATCGTTTTCACTACAGTATAGGAATACACTGTTTAGTTCATCGTTTTCACTATAGTATAGGAATACACTGTTTAACTCATCGTTTTCACTGCAGTATAGGAATATACTGTTTAGTTCATCGTTTTCACTACAGTATAGGAATACACTGTTTAGTTCATCGTTTTCACTATAGTATAGGAATACACTGTTTAGTTCATCGTTTTCACTACAGTATAGGAATACACTGTTTAGTTCATCGTTTTCACTACAGTATAGGAATATACTGTTTAGTTCATCGTTTTCACTATAGTATATCGTTTTCACTGCAGAATACACTGTTTAGTTCATCGTTTTCACTACAGTATAGGAATACACTGTTTAGTTCATCGTTTTCACTATAGTATAGGAATACACTGTTTAACTCATCGTTTTCACTGTAGTATAGGAATATACTGTTTAGTTCATCGTTTTCACTATAGTATAGGAATACACTGTTTAACTCATCGTTTTCACTGCAGTATAGGAATATACTGTTTAGTTCATCGCTTTCACTGCACTATAGGAATACACTGTTTCACTTATGATTTTCACTACAGTATGGGAATATACTGTTTAGTTCATCGCTTTCACTGCACTATAGGAATACACTGTTTCACTTATGATTTTCACTACAGTATGGGAATACACTGTTTAGTTCATCGTTTTCACTACAGTATAGGAATACACTGTTTAACTCATCGTTTTCACTGCAGTATAGGAATACACTGTTTCACTCATGGTTTTTTATAACATAGGTATACCCTTACACCTGCTTCATGTATTTGACGTATAAATTACCTTAACTGAAACAAAAACCTTCAAATAATCAGAAGAAGAGGTCCATTGTACGATACGGTTTCATCATAAACATGTGTTTGTGGGTCAATATCGCCAATCATATAATAAACACATGTGTATGAATCAATATCAAACAGTGATGATACAAGGCATCATGAAAAGAGCATCTTTCCCCCACGGTTGTACCCGTTCAAACAGCATTGCCATTTCGCGATACCTTCTGTCATCACTGTCATCACTTCTTCAGTGATCTATCTAAAAAATCTCATCATCACTTCACGACAATAGAATCTACTTAGGTAGATAATCAAGTCTGATAATTTCCAGCGTTGACGTTTTACATTACAATGTCTTGTATGCTTTCTGACCACTGATTATAGACGGCGAAGTAACACACAATAAACATGATCGTTCCAATCTGTCTGCAGGTGTTGTGAAGCAGCCCGGATACGATCACGTCACCGAAGACGCCATACACCTGGCTGCGATGACATTTTCTGATGAAACAAATGTCAATTTGTCCGTGTCTATAGCAACGCTCAACCCAGTAACTTTTTCATCTATCCTCGTACCAGGTATGTTGAACAGCTCACCTGGTTCAGATTGGTTAATCCATGTCCTCCTGATCATACTTCCGTGTAGCCCAGAGGTGTTGTACCTCCCATAATCAACCCATATAACACCCACATAACATCTGTGTTATATAGGTGTGTTGTGGCTAGTATCTAACTATCAGTCAAAACAAGTTGTTTGTGTATTGTTTAACGCCTCACTCAGCAATATTCCAGCCATATTTAGGCGGTCTGTAAAATATCAAGTCTTGACCAGACAATCTAGTGGTCAGTTGAGATACAATGACATGTGCCTGACCACCCGATCCCGCTAGGGACCACCCCTTACGACAAGAATGGGTTGCTGAAGACCAACTCTAACCCGGATCTTCACTTGTGGTCAAACCAGTCAAAGTGATAGTTTGACGGTTCTGAGTATTGTAACTGCCCATTATATATGTGCTTAACAAATGACAAAAAAGACCCCGTGAAAGTAACATTTTGTTCATGTGTCACGAATTACTTTACTCACGTCAGTATGGAAGATACTTTTCCTGTTTGCTATTTTTGGGATCACACTTTCTTGGAAATGTACAAGTTCTAGAGCATTTGGGGTTAATATAGATCTCATCCTCAGTCAGCAATCTAACCCACTAAGCCACCGAGGTACTCCACAAAATGGAAGTCCGACAACTGGTAGTCCAGACGAAAGTAACTTGTGTTCCTTCTGGCTAGTGTCAGTTGGCACGGCTCCCATGGCCGACGGAATACACAATGCTTATATTCAGAAAACAAACCAGTCACGTGTCATATATGTCATATACACATTGGAAAAAGTATAGCAACACCCCATATTTTTCATTGTGTCAATATGTTACCATGAACCATAGCAAAGGCACTTATCCGAACCTCAATTTCACTTATTATCTGGATAAACTGACCCTCAAGGAATAATTTATATAGCAAATCTAAACCCCCAAAAGAACGAAAAGCTGTAGTTTATTCAGGCGGTGCAAAGATAGCAAAAGTGACTCATTTTGTAGTGCTGGTGACTATGGTCGCATGACGTAAACACGTGCGGTCATTTTCAAGATTCTGACATACAATCGTCAAGGCATATGAAACTAAGAATAAGAAAAATAACCTAGAACAGTGTCAATATCTGCAATAACATCCCCGGCGCTCCTCCTCACTGACTGTATCAGATATTGAATTTGACTTTGAGATCCATTCTTGATGGAGGGCTTGTTTCAATACATCAAGATTTGGTACTGGAGGATCTATCTGGCGTATTCTGCGACCGATAATGTTGTACAAAGCGATCTTAGCGCTAAGGTGACCGTAACTCCCATACCTTAACATAGACTTAAGGTTGTCTTAGCGCTCATGGTGTTTTGTACAACAGCACCGTGGTGAGCCTGGGAAGAGTTGCTAACGCCTATTGACGTACGAAATCACCAACGGTACATGTACGGTGTGGCCTTGTGCTCAGAGGATGGTCATCGAAATGTGGTACAACAACCCCGTCTAGGATGTCAATGATGTACCGTTGTCCATTCAGATTTTGTCTGATCGTCACAATGTCAACTTTACCGTCATTTGAGAGGCTTTCACACACCAGAAATGAACCACTGCCAAACGGCTTCCGTTAGGCATATATGGTGCGGCGCCAAACATAAATCATAAGTCATGAGCAAAGGAAATCGACCTTCGCCTACACCAGGGACCCTTCCACATGACGCCAAATTCCACTGACGTTGATATTGACACCAAGCTAGGCATGTTGATTTGTGCTCTGCGGGATAACAACAGATGTCTGATAGGCTCTGTCTTGCTCTATGCCCGGCTGATTTTAGGCGATGTCGGACCGTTCTGTTGGACAATCGGCAATGTGGAAGCAACTCTGTTTTTAACATGCCTCTTGACATGAACGGATGAAGTTTTGCGATTCTGAGATGGACTGTATCCTGCTTAGGAGCTGTCAATCGCCGACGACCAGAACGCTGACTGTCCTTTAGGTATTTAGTTTGCTGATGTTTCCTGGCCAATCTGCTGATAGTCGATGGCTGACAATCAACACCTAGCCATCAGTGACATGCCAGCATTCAGCATGCAAATAACGTGCCATCTTGAAGCTGTTGTCAGTCGAAGAGGGCCCATATTTGCTTGTCAACAGCAAAATCAATTGCTTTCCAAGTTATCGTGCTGTAAGATAATTTACTGAAACTTGATGTTTGCTCAGTGACAGGTACACGTATGTTCGCCTTTGATCCTGCACGTGCATATTTCAAATCGATGTATGGTGTGCCCGAAGGGTAAAATTAATGATACAAACAAACATGAATTATAATTTGAATATACATATCTGTTGGGTGTGGGTCGGAGTTCAAAACCACAGGTGTTGCGATACTTCTTTTCATGAGTATATTTGGGAGTACTCTTTGTTTGCCTTTGTCACTTCATTTACCGTTATTTGTCCACTATTGCTATCTTACAGAAATTGTTTACTCCACATATTTGACATAAGAATTATAGGCCCCTTTTCGCAGTTAATGGAAATCCCGATCACAATGGATAGAAAAACATCAAATATTTGCCATTACTCGAACGATATCATATGAAATCAAACCATTCCAACAGCTGTTTCAATATCGCACTCATTGTTCCATTGCGTAACTCCAGCGTCATGTCTGTAAGCGTAATGCCAACGTGCTCTGACACCACTTTGTAATTATGTCGATAGTTTTCTGACAGGCCATTCGAAACAGCTTTGACAATATTGACATTAAGCTGTTTCCTTCAATCGACCGTTATTATGAGTAAACACCGGGGTCATTCAGTTAACATCACTAATTGTGATGTTGTCATAACTACATGTTTAGTGAATCTTCATAACGCTTTACGTAATCGTTTCGCTCTCTTTTGTGTGGCGTACAGACGTTAAAAGCCTCGTAACATTGAGATAACGAAGCCGTTTGCAGTTAGCCGTTTTGGGTTCGATTGTGGCAATGATTGCTTTTTGTGTCTTGAATATCCTTTATATTTTAATTTCAGACTGTACAGTATTCAACATGACGTGCGCTGGTCTTATCACGTTTGCGGACTGCTCTCATGCAATTTTCATTGACTTTTGGGCTGAAGAACATGTGATACCACATGTAATCTTCACCAACAGATCATGTGACTTTGTGAGCAAGCACGGAGTCAAGATGATCCCTCGTTTTACCACACAGAATAAGTTGATATCGGATATTGTTGTCCAAGAGCAATGGTCGGACGTTGTTATCATGTACGATTCTACTTTAGGTAGGTATTTCCATCAGATTCTAACGTGCGGTAAAATTTATTGAACATCTTTAACTTAAACGCTTTTGGCTCAATGTATCGTTCGCGATGACAGATATAGTTTTACGTTCGGGCAGATTCCTTGTTAAAACAAGTATCGAAACTACGCTTGAAGGAACAAGGGGTAGTTCTACAGTCATACAACTTCTTTATTACAAGTATATCAATAGAACTGCCCCCTTGTTTATAACTTCTAAATGCCAACCAGAGAAGTATATTCTTCTGGATTCACGTTGACGGGGTTTTGCAAATACCTGGTCTTATCAGAGATTTTCACTGATCCATATATGTAACCATCCTTGCTAGTTACTTACGGGAGTGAGTGAGTGAGTATGGTTTTACGCCGCTTTTAGCAATATTCCAGCAATATCACGACAGGAGGAAACCAGAAATGGGCTTCACACATTGTACCCATGTGGGAATCGAACACGGATCTTCGCCGTGACGAGCCGACGCTTTAACCACTAGGCGACCCCACCGCCTCTACTTACGGACAGTTGTTTCTGAAGACTCATCATTCTCTGATACAAACGTTTTCTGTTTACAAAATGTTACATACTGGGTGTAGGATTTCAGTCAAGAGTTGACAACGTGTCCTTGTGCTTCTACCCGAAGTGTGGTCGAAAACCATATTTCTGTCTGTGATTTAATGAGTAGGTGACACTTATTATGATTTACTTCACCAAGATAAACACTTGTTCATCGCGAGATGAAATCAATAATGTACGCAGGGAAGAAAGAAGAAGAATGTGTTGCTTGCTTAAACCCAGTTCCTCCAATGATCTTACGGAAATCGTATTGGAAGCAGTCTATATCAATGCAGAAACCGGTTATGTTATGGGTAGCTAGCTAACAAAGTTTCTTCCGGGCGGTAATGAACTCCAATAAGACACGAGGTACATGTACACTGCTGGCAAACGTGTAATGGAATCAAACCACTCACCCTTGCGCAAAGATTTGACGAGTAAACATGGCCGTTGTTTCCGGTCAAGGTCATGTATTGTGAGAGGAATTCTTATGGTATGTGAAGAAACTCGAAGTATGAGAGCGTCCCTGTGTCAGGAGATGTAAATCGAGGTGAAGAATGCTCCCTATATTCGTGAGTCTGGATTCCAGATTGAAATTGATTATGGTCCTCTTGTCATCAACATGAACGTGATCGTGAGTTTCATAATATTTGTTTGTTATTTAACGCCGCACTCAGCAATATTCCAGTTATATGGCAGCGGTCTGTAAATAATTGAGTCCGGACTAGACGATCCATGATCGACAAAAATCAGCATCGATCTACGCAATTGGGAAACAATGACAGTGTCTACCAAGACAGCGAGCCTGACCACCCGATCCTGGTAGTCGTCTCTTACGACAAGCATGGGTTTTTTAACCCGGATCTTCCAGGGTTCTACGCAATTGGGATACGATGACATGTGTCAACCAAGTCAGCGAGCCTGACCACCCGATCCTGTAAGTCGTCTCTTATGACAAACGACAAGCAGGAGTTGTTGAAGATAAATTCTAACCCGGATCTTACGGGTAGTTTCATAATGTACACGTCTAGATTTGTCTCACTAATGCCGTGATATATTTGAAATCACCTTTAGGGATCCATTATCTCAGTCATTGCAACACATAAGGGTTTGTTGGGTTGCCTAGCGGTAAAACGTTCCCCCGTCACAATGTCGATGGTATTCTATTCTTTGGCACCACTCTCAATCCCAAACCATTCCACCCCAGCAAACCCCCAAATGCACCCAAACCACAACCTTGGTATGCTCGAATGATTAACTATATTACAACAATCCAAATAAAATAGTATTTAGTCGGAAATATATCTTTACGAAGTCCTCGTATGACATCGTCTAGTTTTTCATGGAAAGAGCATACTCGAGTGTTGTGAAAGTCACCAAATCTTTACACCAAAGACTGGAGGAGCGGAGATATGTCTCGACATACATTTGGCCAATGGAAAGTTAAAGTCATCCGTCTTGAAGAGAGTTTTTGTCCCTCTGACTCTTTGAGCTTAAATAGCCACTTCCAAGAATAACGGCGCGGTTGGGTAGCCTAGTGGTTACAGAACATGCACGTTCACGATACAGTGTTGTGTTTACCTATGCATAGTACATCGACTTAGCATGTTAAACGAATTACAGAATATGTCGTGTGTACAAAGAATATGCGGTGCTATGGTGTTTCAGAAAAAACCCAACTGGCTGACCTTTTGAACAGACTGTCGGACTATTTTGTGGGGACAACAGTTATTAACTTGCCTGAAACAGGATCCATTAGCTCCACAGTGACCAACAGTATAAAGCTTGTTAGAGCTATCCAGTATAAGAATATAGTTATTATAGCTGAGGACGAAAAGGTTAAAGAAATAATAACACAGGTAAGAAATATTACCTTTAAAATGAACTTCAGGCTGGATGTAAAATACTAGGAATTAAGACACGTTATCCAAACTGGGAATATGCTAAAAGCTAGATTTACATATTGCACTTCTTGCACCTGCAAACTTATTGTAACTGTCAATCAAATCCAACGATTGACCAATTTGATAGTCACTTCAGCTCACACCTTTCGAGAAAAGATGCAGTTATGCAGGTCAACAGTTTCATTGTTAGGACAATTGATAAACAATATAATCAATCCAGCGTAATGGGCGACTACAGGTATTGTAATATTTCTTCAATCAGTAAGGAAACGTGTCACAAAGGATGATTCCGTCTTAAGAAAGGTGTCAGACGAAGTTACAAATTAATCTTTGCTCTCTGGTAACTTCTCCCTGGTATTTACAATATACCATATGTGATTATATAACACACATAACTTAAAGTTGTAAAAATTTATAGATAAAGTCCATGCGTTTCAATATGCACGTAGCATTTAGAAGTAAACAAATGATACGTTAAACGAAAACTTAAGGTCCTAGGGTTACTGCCTTGTTCTGGAATTTTCCAATTACAATATGGAAATCTGATGGTACATTGCATTTTCCACATTCTTACATTTGCAGGCTTACGACTTCCTCATGCTTGGACAGAAGTACTTCTGGATAGTTGTGTCGGACAGTCTGACGTTCCCAACCTTGACCTCCATGTTGAAGGAACGTAGTAACGTTGTCGTTATAAGGACGGAGCACAAAGGGTCTTGGGGTGAATGCAACAAGCACGCGCCGTTGTCATGCCCATTGTACAACCGGACGCAGGTACGAGAACAAATTGACACTGTCAGGCATGTTGTATACATGCGTCACAATATATGTCCAGCAGAAGGAATACACGTCAACACAATTAACTGAACAATTACTCGATATTATGCCTTTCACAATTCCTCACTTGCAATTGACATCACATTTTGACAGCGTTTTCCACGAAAATCGCCCCACCAACTCTTTAAGGCATTTGCTGTAAAATAAAATACAAACCAAATGATGTAATTACATTTGAGCAGTTGGAATGAACGTGAAAAGACTTTAAAAAGCCCTTATACATTGATAGAGTGAGTGAGTGAGTGAGTGAGTTAACATTTAACGTCACCTCGGCAATATTTGAGCCAAATAGTGACGAGAAATGGTGGACATACACAATGAATACAAGTAGGTAAATAACCAGTCATCGACGGACTGCAAAATAACTAGAGTATCACAGATTTGGATATAAAACTAACACATTTGAATTATAGCAGACAATACAGTATAAAACACGGGCTATAGATCGCCAACAACTGAAACATTGATAGAGAATTTTCAGGATTTTTTGTTTTGCTGTCTATGAATTGGTCTTCATACTTATGGCATCCCTGTAGGATGAAGGTTATATATGATGTTGTTAATTTTGTTACAAACTTTTATTCAAAAGAAAAATGGACCATTTTTACATAAGGTTTCATTCCATTCTTGCTAAAACCGGCGTAAAACTCAATCCACTCACTCACTAACTGGCAAACAGTTCAAGTCTCTATGAAAACGACATATATTTATGACATTATCTCAAATACCGGGAACAGCAATTTGTTGTCACGAAATGGCATTGATCCCTGAGGTAGGCAATCAAACACTATGTGTTTGCGTCAGCTATATTTATATTGCCTTCCTGTATTCGGTTCAGTAGAATTTCGTAAATTGACAGTATCTTTATCTTTGACATTTGATTGAATGGGCTTTGATTGAATACCCGATGGAGTGAAATTGACACTTGCTTTCACCACATTGATTTTCAAGTAGCTGTTAACGGCAAATAGACTCCTTTGTCATGTCACACCTAACTAATACATTTTTTTTTTAAACCATGACTGACCATACACAGGAAATACATTTGTATGTAATTGATGAGAATAATTAATATTGAGACTGAAAATGTGTAATTTTGATTTGGTTTATTAGTGCTTTACGGTTGACGATATTTAACTGAATCCACTAAGGAAGTACATGTTATTAAATGTTTGTTTTGGACTTCGTATCTAGAGAGGGCATCGCATATCACATATGAGAAAAGGAAATACTAAGGTTTTGGGATACATTGATCTTGAGGATACACTTGAGTGATTTCAGATTCACACTCAAACAGTTTCAACAAGGAACGGCTTTCAAGGCTAGACATTCAGTGTGTGTTATACACGTACATGTGAACAATGAAATCTGAATGTATCAAGTTTATGTAGATTGTAATGAAGGACAGTGAGATCGGTTGGAAAACCTTACTTCGTCACGACAGAGATTCGGGGTTGATATAACGCCGAATCTTTGTCTACCCCACCATAGTATGTTATAATATATATATAATATATGTGCTAAAATGTGCCTTAGAAAAACTACTTAAACATTATGACGATTGCAAAGCTCAACCCTTGCCTCACTGTTTGCGTGTGTGGGTTAAAACAGGTAGCTAATGCTATATCTCCTTGTCCGCTCGTCACGACGAAGACCCGTGTTCGATTCCCCACATGTGTACACTGTGTGAAGCCCATTTCTGGTTTCTCCCGCCGTAATATTGCTGGAATATTGCTAATCGCTGCGTAAAACCACACTTCCTCACTCACTCTTCTGCTGATGTATTGAATCGAGGGTGATGTTGTTGTTTTTATCGTGTGTTTAGGTCTATCTGATGGAAATACAGGACGCATTCCACATCATCACGCATTCCACGCAACAGATCTCACAACCAGATCTGCTTCTCAATCTTGGTTCAGTGTGCACAGATGTAATTACAACCGAGAACAATACCCAGCTTGTATCAGCGAAGAGGGAACTGGTAAATATGATCAGAAAGGTGTGTACTCTTCGGACACTTGACACTATGTAGTGACATATAGAACATATAGAACGCAAAAGAATACACAGTCTTGACTATCCTCAGAAAGAAATTACATTTGGTGTGAAGGGAAAAGTAGCTGGGAAAAATTACATGAATGGATCACTGAATATGATGGCACCAGGTGTTCAGTGATGACACGAGGTGTTCGTGAAAAGGTTAGACATGTCCTGCCAGTCAGGAGCACCTACCACTCATTGCGGACAAATTAAACAGATCATACGAAGTTGGAAACAGTTCTGTTGGGTTTGACGATCGCACACTGTAACTACTACTACTGCTTCTATTGCTACTGTAACTACCACTACTACTACTACTGTAACTACTACTACTACTACTACAACTACTACTACTAGTACCAACACCACTTCTACTACCACCACTGCTACTACTCTACTGCTGCTACTACTACTACTATTGCTACTTCTACTACTACTGTTACTACTTCTACTGCTACTGTAACTACCACTACTACTGCTGCCGCTACTGATACTGCAACTACCACCACTACTACTACTATTACTACTTCTACTTCTACTGCTACGGCTACTGTCTTTACTACTACTACTACTACTACTACAACTACTGCTACTGCTGATGTTACTGCTACCACGACGACACATCCCAAAATCGATATGTATGATCAAAGTGAGACAGAAGACTTAGATACACAAAACAAACAGAACGGCAATTAGCTGGCATAACAGATCACAGGGAGTAGAGTCTCCGGTTGAGTGTCAAACATAGTTCCATATCATCAATACATACATGAAACACATTGTAATCCCCCAATCCCAAACTTAAAGTTTACATGCATGAGTTATACCAAACGAGAAACTTAGCACGAAAGAATATACTCAATAACTATCTGCCACTACGTCCACAGATAAGAATGACATGCTCCTTGTCTTAATCGAGACAGAACCCGTGGTCCAATACACACATAAATATACCTAGTAGTCTTTGGTTAAGTATTGGCATTAGAATTTCTAGGTTAATAGGCAATTACGGCCTACTTGTACGTCAAGGATACTATGGCACAACTTAGTGTCACAATATTTAAACATTAGATTTTATTGACCCAAGATCATTATCGAACACTTTCTGTTTACATGCTTATATATTACGTAATGGTACACACATGAGGTTTTTACATATCACACAAGATTGTGGCATATTGCTTCTCACAACACGGTTTGAGGATATGTTAGTATGTATAGTACTTTATTGTTTATACTTTATGAACTGCAACTAACTGAACCTGAAGCCTTGTTTGTCATGAATCAAATGGAATCATTCATATCATCACTGACAGAATTCCACAGAAACATATAGCTGTCACGTTCTCAAGCCAAGTACCAAACTGTACTCAGACCAGATTTAAGACATTAATTACAGCTCTTTAAAACGAAATTTGGAAGATTATTCGAAACTGACCCTCAATTTTGTATATCAGGTTTATCAATACGAGGCGACAAAAGTATCAGAGTACGAGGCAAGTATAGGAGTGTTAACCTGATAATATCTGATATACCAGTTGTGTTTGTTTTGTTTGTTGTTCACCCTGTTATGTGTAAATAATCGAATCTGAACCAGACAATCCAGTGATCAACATCATGAGCTTCGATCTACGTAATTGGCACACGATGAAATGAGTCAACCACGTCAGTCAGTCAGTCAGTGAGTTTAGTTTTACGCCGCAGCAATATAATATTTCAGCTATATGGCGGAGGTCTGTAGATAATCGAGTCTGGACCAGACAATCCAGTGATCAACAGAATGAGCATCGATCTGCGCAAGTGGGAACCCATGACATGTGTCAACCACGTCAACCAAGTTAACAAGCCTGACCTCCGGATCCCATTAGTCGCCTCTTGGGACAAGCATGGGTTACTGAAGATCAATTCTAACCCGGATATTCACGGGTCAACCAAGTCAGAGGACCTGACGGCTGATCCCGTAGTCGCCTCTTACGACAAACATGGATTGCTGAAGAACAGTTCTAACCCATATCTCCATGGTTATACTATAACAGTATAAACCACAATGTATACATTCGTGTGAACAATGCATGTACTTATATCAATAATTCAAAATGTTTTCAGGGAAATATTGCTAACCCAGCAAGCAAGGTTTATCTCTCTAGAACAGTGTACAATATGATATTTTGCACTGCACAACCATTCACATTTTGTTTCAGACAAGCTTTGTCGGGAAAGCAAGAAACTACAAATTTGACGAAGATGGCTTTGTGATGGAGAGGAGCTACAACATCGTCAGCACATCTGACAAACGTCCAAACTGGTTCTATAACGTCGGTACTTGGTCAGAGCAGAATCGCCTGGAGGTGTTTGATGAAGAGATATTCGAAAATACTTTCAGAAACTTTGGAAATACAACATTACGCATCGGATCTCAAGAGGTAGATACAAGCTTGTACGTTGTAGGTTTAATGATATATGTGGCTCAGTGATGAACAACCCGTGAAGATCCGGGTTAGAATTGATCTTCAGTAACCCATGTTTGTCGTAAGAGGCGACTAACGGGATCGGGTGGTCAAGCTCGCTGACTTGGTTGACACATGTCATCGTATCCCAATTGCGCAGATCGATGCTCATGCTGTTTATCAGTGGATTGTGTGGTCCACACTCGATTATTTACAGGACGCCGCCATATAGCTGGAATATTGCTGCGTGTGGCGTAAAACTAAACTCACTCACTCACCCAGTGATGAACAGTACCATAGCGACAAGAATCGCCATAATTCAACATCAAATTGTTTTGTTTTATATTGGAACGTTTGCAGAACAGACTATATCTATAAATCAGCTGGTTCGTATGTGCCAACCTCACGTTGCCTTTACCATCAGAAATGAGTTAAATGATTAAAGCAACGAGAGAAATATCTAATTCCGAACAATATATTATGCTACCTCAAATGGCAATATTAGGCTCTGGCATGAGTCTGTTAAGAAGTTGTACCTCGTATGTGTACCTATACCTGTATATGGTAGGATTTTAAGGTATTCACAATACACCAAACAACAATGAACTTATTATGTAGCATTGTCAATCTTATTGAGTACGTCAGATAGGTGACTGTGGGCAATTTTAGGAAGTTGTGTTTGTCGTCTCAGACAGGTTCTGGGTTTTGAATTTGTGGTGTATGCGATCGTATTTCTGGTGATGATTTCCATGTAATATTTTTATATTATTTTATATTATGTGTCTGGATGTCAAGGCCTAAATATCTCGAATTTCCGTATATCTCGTTACGAATACGGTCCTGCTAGGGTCGGAGTAACGGGTTTCTTCTGTATTCAAACTCTGTTATATGTTTACTCATACGTGTCTACAGGCTCTACCATTTGTTGTGAAGAACATCATTAATAATAGAACTGTTTTCACCGGATTCTGCATCGACATACTAGACGAACTGGCGCTAAGGTTCAACTTCAAGTAAGCATTCACATAACATTACCTTTATACCAACGGCTCCGAACCACGGGGGACATTAATTGGCATTTCATAATGTAATACTTCAAAATGGAGACGTTTGGAACTCTCACCAGATCCTAAGGCCTTATCGCTTGACCAAGACTACATCCAGATCATATCAACAATCTATGTTTTGCGACATATGAATAAATTAATTTGATGATCCAATATCATTTCCCAGTGTGATGTATGACAATTATATTGATGATGATCAGATAATGGTTATTATACGCATTTGTAGGGAATGGGGTTGAAGGGTTTGGAAGTTGAGTATCGTTTTGAGAGTCAGTATGTCGATTACTCTGCACGAAATTACCTCCAATCATTTTCGGAATGTAATTCTTTTCATAGTGGAACTCTTTTATGTCTTGCTTCAAGGTGACCTTTACCCCACGGTATGTTGCTCCCCTGCGAATCTCAGTGACATCTTTGTTTATCAAACCATGTTATCTTCTGGGAACATGACCTGTTAGATGTTTCTGTAATACCCATAAAGCGTGATTAATCCCCAGACACCTTGTAGTCACAGGCTGATTGGGTCGGGGCAGATTATGTATCCACGAAAATCAATAAAACTCATGATTACATGAGTTTTACGACATGTGATTTACAACATGTAACTGTCATCATTATGGCTCATTCAAACGATATCTTCTTCAATGGACAGGTACATCAATTATTGCCCACATTGGAAACTTGATTAACGATTATGTACTTTATTGTATAGGAAGAGATGATTTCACACATTAAAATACTTGACAATGGCCATTTCAGTTACACTATTGTTGAACCGGCAGACAGGATATGGGGAGCTCCAATCAATGAGGACAATGACGAATGGAATGGGATCGTTGGAATGATTGTGAGAAAGGTTAGTCAGGAAAATCGTTTAGGTTAAATTTGCGTGAAAACTGGACATTATATATATCAGCGATAATTGTCCATCTCCTTTGTACAAGAACGATTAGAAGCATTAAGTGCAACCATGTATTCCCGTGGCACGTGTGTGTTTGATTGAGTTTTTCTTTCAAGTTAAACAAAAGATGTGTCCGCTGCTGATTCAAGGACCTTTCATTTTCTTCGAATGAACACTTTGTCTATAAGTAATTGATGCACATGTGATCTTGAACAGATATTTTAATTAATGTACACTGGACATGACGGAAATATTATTTATTTGGATTTATCCATGATTTCAACTCTTATCGGAAAAATATCACGAAAAGCTCTCGAACTCGCATTGTAAGGTTTGTGGACCTTTAACGCGATAGTGTGAAATGAACAATTACATATTTTCAATTCTTTGCATATACTTTATAATGATCGTGAATGTTATGTTGTATTCAAATGTGTTACCTGTAACATGTATAAATAATTAGATAAACGTTTTGTGAGAAGGCATAAGAAACATATAAACATATATTATTGTTTTGCAGGGCTCTGCACTTCCTGTTAACCCAGTCAAAGTGTTTCAAATATGCGTTTGATACATGTTCGTTACAATTTTCGTTGTACCTTCTGTATCTGTATTGTTACGCTGAAGAAATCAAAGGTGGTATAATTACAGCGAATGAGAGAGAGTACGTGAAAAGATCTTAGTCGCGGAAACCGACTGCTTGTCGGAATCCCTCGACGCTTCCACTGTTGACAATGTTGTCAGGCAGTTGATTCCAGTCGGTGACAGTTCTTATGAAGAAAGATTCTCGGTATTGGTCGGTCCTGGAAGTTGGTGTTTGGAAGCCTCCATTGTTGTTGCACACGTATCTGTTGATGATGCTGGTGGCGTCATGGTCTTTAAAGGTGGTAGCTTTGATGTCCCGGCCTGGTCTTCTCGGCTTCAGGTATGGAATAGCTGGTACTAAACCCTCAGCAATATTGTACATGTAGGCTAGTCTGATGTCTTGTCGCCTCTTCTGGAGTGGTGGCAGGTCAAAGTCCCCCAAGATCTTAGTGATACGTCCTGCTTCTCTTGATGTGTAGTTGCCGGACACAAATCTTGCTGCACGGTGCTGGATTGTCTCTAGCCGATTGATGTGTCCCTTCTGGTAGGGATCCCAGACAACACGTCCATACTCCATTATTGGTCTTACCATGGATATGTAGGCTGTACGTTTACTGGATGGAGGGCAGGTTCTGATGTTCCTTCTTAAGATCCTAGTGTAGAGTTAGCTCTCTTGGCCACATTGTCAATGTGGGGGCCCCAGTTGAGATCTTCTGACAGTATTACTCCCAGGTATGGGTTCTGTGGCACCTTCTGGAGGATGTTGTTTTCCAACGTGTAGTAGCGACTACTTCTGCCACGCATACTGATGACTTCGCATTTCTTGGTGTTGAACTTCATTCCCCACGAGTCAGCCCATGAAGATAGATTTTCAAGGTCTTGTTGAAGAATGACATGGTCTTGCTGGCTGTTGATGGTTCGGTAAAGAAAACAGTCATCTGCAAACAGTCGTGTCTGGGATTTTACGCTTGCTGGAAGATCCTTAACGTGGCAGAGGAACAAGATTGGACCAAGGACAGTTCCTTGTGGAACACCGGACTCTACTGGCACTTGATCAGTTGTCTCTCCATCAAGAACAACTTGCATGGTTCTCTGTGTCAGGAAGTGCTGAAGCCATTGGTGAATTGGTCCACGTATTCCATAGGTTGTCAACTTGTGGAGGAGTTTTCTATGGGGCACTGTATCAAAGGCTTTAGAAAAGTCGAGGATAACACAGTCGATCTGTTTGTTTTTGTCAAAAGATTGCAAGAAGTCATGGATGGTGACAATCAGTTGGGATTCACATGAATATCCGCTTCTGAAGCCGTGGTTAAGATCTGTCAGGATATTGTTGTTCTCCAGGTGGGTCATGAGGTTACGACATATGATATGCTCAAGGATCTTGCAGGAGACGCACGTGAGGGAAATTGGTCTGTAATTCCCTGCTTGGTGTTTATCTCCTTTCTTATATACACTTGAGATATTTGCATTCAACCAGTCTGGTGGTAGGGTTCCAGAGTCGAGCGAGAGCTGGTAAATACAACTCAGACCAGGTGCTATGTTTAGGGCACATGTCTTCAAGACGGTGTTTGGGATGGAGTCTGGTCCTGGGCTTCAGCTGCATTGAGGTTTTTAAGCAGTTTGGCAATCCCGTTCTTGTCAATGGTGATGTTTTCAAGTGGATGTCGGATGGGTTTGTCTGCTATGTCTGGCATTGTGTCACTCGTTGCGTCTTTAGTAAAAACAGACAGAAACTGGCGCAATAAGAGGTTGGCTTTAAGCTTGGTATCACTTAGTGGGGAGACTCCGATGTTACCTTGTTTCTTGGATTTGATGAGACGCCAGAAGGGTTTGGTGTTGTTAGACTTCATGCCTTCGTCAATGATGTTGTTCACGTAGTCCCACTCGGCTTTCCTGACTGCGCTCTTACACTCACATTGATAGTGTCTGTAGTTTGTCCAACATTTTGTGTTCTTGGCTTGCTTGTATAGCCGATTTTTCCTCCTAATCATTTTTGTGATAGGACGGTTGACCCATTGGAGGGATCGACCTGAGCTGGATAATCTTGATGGGATGTTCTTGTCAATACTCCTGGAAAGATTGTCTCTGAAGTGAGTCCATAGGTCGTTAATGTCGGTGGTGCTTCATGATCTGAAAGTCCGGGGATTGACACAGATGACTTTACCAGGGTTGGATTGGTTGTGAATACAAGGTCTAGTATGTTGCCTTCTCTGGTAGGTGACTTGTGGATCTGTGTGAGGTTGTTTGCAGTTAAATCGATGAGTGCCTGTTGTATGGTCTTCTCAGGGGCGTTGTTTGAAACTGTTTGCGTTTTCCAGTCTATATTTGGGCAGTTGAAGTCACCCACCAAAATAACCTGTTTCGGATTGGGAGTGTTGAACAGCTTTTGTAGAGATGAGTCAAGTTCGTTGTCGTCAGATATGTTTCTATGTGGCATATAGAAGTTCCCAATGTGGAGTTGTTTGTTTCTGTTCAATTTTATTTTACCCACTCGACTTCACTGTTTCCAATCATGTCCAGTTCTTCTTCAGATGTGATGTTATCTTTTACTAACATGAAGATGCCTCCACCAATTGAGCTTCTGTCATTTCTGTACACGTTGAACCCATTAGGGAAGATCTCGCTTGATTTGATTTGGTCGTGTGTGGGTTGTTTTCCGGGTTGTATCCCACGTAGCCATGACTCGGTCGAACAAACAATGTCTGGTTTGACATAGTCTAGGAGTACAGCCAGCTCAGACCTTTATCTAATACACTCCTGCAGTTCAGTGTGAGCATACGGAGATTTTGCTTTTCAGGTAGATCATAGATTGACTTTTGTTGTGATGTTGATGTCCTTGATGAGCACGATGACGTGTGTGTTGATTTGGATTTGCTGTTTTGTGCCGTTGTGTTTCGACTGTGACTTGGACTGCTTGTCTTCAGTGGGCTGACTACAATCTCAGAGTGTATCGAGTCGATAGTTATATCTGTTAAGGGTGAGTAGAAGGTACAACATTCGAGTTAATAACTGTTTAGTAGTTCAAAATCCTTTGAACACATATCGACGCACGTCTTGTGGTACCATACGTTTCAGTCATCACATGCGACTCCAGCACGAGACCATGTGAACGGGTGGCCACAGATACCACATGGGAAAATGTTATTGGTGTGCACTGGGGTCCCTGGATTAGTTTCGATGTCTCCTGCAAGTAGTAGTATTAATATGATCATTGTTACTCTTGGCTTTTGTTTGAGCAGTGGTTGGGAATATAGTTGTAGGAAATGACGCGGTTTAATCTCCTTCAGAATAATCTGTGTACAAGTCATGAGTCTTGTCGATGGTGCCGTACTGTTTGGGGAGTGTACATAAGAAAGAAAAGTAAAAAACACGCATAGAGCGAGTGCGTAATGCATAATGCAGAGTAGCCGACAGGCAAGCAGTATGGCCGTCGTTGTGTGTTGACAGTCAGTGACAGCGTCCGATCTTGGGCTGTGTTCACCTATTTACCAGGTGTTTTCCATCAACTTGGTGCTGGATCTTCGCAGACGTGTGTTGGCAACAAATCACAACTTGTTTTCTGATTGAATGTTCAATAAGACCAGAGACATTTCAGTTTGTAGCTCTCTGTGGTGAATCTCTCTCTTCCTTTACAATAGCCACATATTCCAAAAGCTACCATTACAGAATCGTTATTATATCCTGTATTTTATATATATCTCTTTTCTATATTTCAGGAGCTAGACTTCGGGGCAGGTCCGTTTACCATAACCTCAATACGGGAAACGGTCATAGACTTTACCAAACCCTTCATGGAAGACGGAGCAGGAATAATTACACGTAGACCAGATGGAGAGTCCCGGAAGATGTTCAAGATGTTCACACCGTTCGCCCCTACTGTGTGGGGCTGCATTGTCTTGGCGATAGTTGTAGTGAGCATCTTGCTCTACCTTGTCAACAGATACAGTCCATATGCTGCCCATAAGGTGTTACAGAATGCAAGTCAGGAAGGATCCCGTGCTGAAGTGATGAGCCTGAAGACAACATTCTGGCTGATCTATGGTTCCTATATGGAGCAAGGTAATGTTTCAGTTAACTGATCTGATCATTCTCCTGAAAGGGCAAGGAAAAGCCGAAAAACGTTGTGTATACAATAAAGAAGAAGTTGACATCTATAATATTTTGTCATAAACTTGAATACCAACTTCTATATGCCTCTCCAGAACCTCAGTTAACTGATCATTTCCATTTCATAGCAAAACTATTTGTACATTTTATAGAGGAACCTTTGCTTCGCGTATGCTGCTCGTAGGATGTCACTAAATGAATCAGAAGTTCAGAATCGCAGGCTTGCTTAGTAATATACCAAACGGTGTAGTACTTACATTAACAACTGTTTCGTTTCTGGTTCAAGCTCTATTCTTTACAGGATGTTGTGGGAATGTTGCACGGCGATCATCAGAAACATTTATACATTTGCATTTGGGAGAGTCATACTTGTAGAGCCAAGGTCTAAATATCCCTTGTGAAGAAAAGTTATATTTCCTTACGAATCTTCACATTTAGGTTGTTATTGCAGAGGAATAATATAGCTAAGCATTTTGTTCGCTATGGAAACGTGTTTGTGGCAAAGTCTATCATTTACGTAAATGACACTTTCATCTAAGAAGATTATATTTACATCTACGTCGGTGATAGTAACATCTATGTAGATGATATTTCTATTTTTGTGGATTCTGTTTAATATATAGTATCTGTAATTCTACATTTAGAAATCGGGTATTTCCGTTGTGTTTTTCACAGAATCTCTCCTTACCCATCCCTTTGCTCCTGGTTTTACAGGTGGAGACCCTCACCCAAACAGCATATCGGGCCGCTGTATTCTGGGGTTTTGGTGGTTGTTTACTATTCTGATGGCGTCAACTTACACTGCCAATCTGGCCGCCTTCCTCACAGTCACCATCGCAGAGAAGCCCATCAATAGTCTCACGGAACTAGCAGCACAGGATGAAATGCAACCTTTGGTCAAATTTGGAAGTAACCTTTACTCACTGTTTAAGGTAAAGTCATGCCGAAGACCCGGGTTCAAATCCCCACATGGGTACAATGTGTGAAGCCCATTTCTGGTGTCCCCCGCCGTGATGTTGCTGGAATACTGCTAAAAGCGGCGTAAAACCAAACTCAGTCAGTCAGTCAGTCAGTTTAAGGTAAAATACATTATGTGCCTTTATGTAAACGCACAACAGGCGTCACTGTAGGACTTCAGGACTCAGTGATTTTGTTGATTGCATTGTAGCCCAACATAGGGACCCATCCTAAAACTATCAGTTATTTGCATGCTGTTGTCACTCAGCTGGAACAATACGGCACCAACCAGCGCAACATACTACCAAAACCTGCTGGTTGAATGGTCACACTCAGCAATATTCCAGCTATATGGCGGCTGTCCGTAAATAATCCTGTCTGGACCAGACAAACCAGTGATCAACCTCATGAGCATCTATCTAGGCTATTGGGATACGATGACATGTGTCAACCAAGTCAGCGAGCCTGATCACCCGATCCCGTTAGTCGCCCCTTACGATAAGTATGGGTTATTCAAAACAAATTCTAACCCACAACCATGGTATTGCATGTGTTGCGTTAGCTTAAGACCAGACTGTGATAAAATCTACGTGACGTGTGTGAATCCAATTTCAGCATCCATACACCATACACTCACGTATACAGGACTTACACCGAATGGATTTCACAGACCTACATCCTAAAGTGTAAAGAATGTTGAAATACATTGTTATCACTCTAAATCACAAGGAAAGTAATTGGACGCGAAAGGTTTGCATATTTTGTGGGTGGAAGCAGGATTGCAGTGGCCGTCCCTTTACAGTATCAGGAATAATGCCCCGGTGTCAATTATGAAGGTCCCCACATGATATGATGTACAATAATACGTTATTCAATGTCCGTTATCTTCGCATTCGTTGCGGTTCGGTGGGGTAGCCTAGTGGTTAAAGCGTTCGCTCGTCACGCCGCCAAAGACCCGGGTTAGATTCCCCGCATGGGTACAATGTGTGAAGCCCATTTCTGGTGTCCCCCTGCCGTGATATTGCTGGAATATTGCTAAAAGTGGCGTAAAACCATACTCACACAACCTCAATACTCACTCACGTTTGTTGCAATTATTCGTATACATTTATGAAAAAGACGTCACTATATACCTGCAATAATCTGTAACGCGGCATTAAACCCCCTTTCATTTCACCTATCTCTTTTAGGATGCTGAATCTGGAGTATATCAAGATGTGTGGGAAAAGATGGGGGGTTCCCCTGAAGTAAAGAGCAATGACGAGGCGCTGCGTCATGTGAGAGCGGGGACAATGGCGTACATGACAGACAGGTCACAGTTGGAGTACATTCTGTTGCATGACTGTGAACAGTACTCCCTGGCGGACGAAATCTTCAACACGGCGGGACTCGGATTCGTTGTTCCAGAGAACGCACCGTTCTTAGAGGCATTTAACTATAAGTAAGCATGGTACTTGTTCTCATGAGAATATATGGGTCAGTGTTTCTTCTTCGAGACGGTTGTGATATTCTCTGAATGTCTAGGTCGATGTTCACCAAGACTCACCAAGGGGTCCAGTCGTCCAAGTCGCCTTGTACTGTGCATAGATGTGTTATTTTGGAACGCAGCCTTTGATCCTGGTTCGAATCCCGGTTCTTTGATTCTAGGTTTGTCTGTGCCATAAATGTGCTTGTGGCTTTATCATAGTGGTAAACGTCTGAGACACGCAGTTCTTCCACCCGTGAAAATCCGGTTTAGAATTGGTATTCTTAATTACAGGCCTTTTTTAACAGAAGCAATTATTTTAGAATTAACACTTTAAATGTTTAAATACATTCAACCTTACAACGATCAGATAAAGCTTATTTCAGAGCACCGTGAAAGGGCCCGTTAAGTGCCTCACAGGGATGTTAGGGCATCCATATTTTGAAAGAGTTTCTCATCGCCAACCTCAGTCAGCAATATCGTGTGAGTGAGTATTATTTTACGCCGCTGTTAGCAATATTCCAGCAATATCACGGCGGGGCACAACACAAATGGGCTTTGCAATAGAGCGGGTAGGGAAACAAATGAACGAATATAAGATGTTTTCCCTGAACGCAATTGTAATATACTACCCATCAAAAGTTAAGACTCACCTTAAGCACGCACTATATGTTATGTATATATATGTGGTTACATCGAAGATGGATTTCTCCACTAACTTGGGGGAACCAACTGCAAACTTTATGCAGGTGAATTGTACGAGGATTACGCATAAAAATTGCTGAAAATCATGTGCAAATATCGTTCATGTGAACAGCTGCGTTTTGGTGTAAAGTTTTGTTAAGAATTCGCCAAATTTAATGAATTCATGACAATAATCTTTTCAACGTTACGAATTTGTTTTACAATACATCTCCTCCTGTGTAAACAGTACCTTTAAACTGTATGGAATATTTTGCTAAATCAAGTTTAGAACAGTTGACTGAAGTAAGTGGCTACATTTACACTAGTGAGTCGAAACTATTGATGGGTAGGATATTTAGATCACTTGATAATAGATCTTTTATTAATTATTGATGTAGATCCAGTAACTTTCCTTGGGAAACATTTTTATTGTATAGGGAGTACTATATGGTATAGTAGAGATAAAGAAAGATTAAGATGATCTGGTGTTTCATGGCACTGCTGGGTTGTTTTGGGTTCACACTAGGGCATAAAAGTTCCGCAGCGGGGAGAGTCTGAGATAAAAAAAAATTCTTATTTCAAGTCAAGGTGAAAATTCAAGGTGGGTTGGAGAAGGGAAACACAGGAAGACGCTTAAGTTGAAACCCTTTATGTCTAACCCGTGAAGATCCAAGATCTTCAGAAACCAATGTTTCTAACAGAATCGGGTGGTTAGGCTCGCTGACTTGGTTGACACATGTCATCGTATCCCATTTGCGAAAGCGATGCTGATGATGTTGATCACTGGATTGTCTGGTCCAGAGTCGATTATTTTTAGACCGACGCCATATGGCTGGAATATTGCTGTGTGCGGCGTTAAAGAATAAAACACATAACATAGAATCAATATTTCACTTTTGTGAATGAAGATGGTTTCTACCGAAACCACTTCAAGTATATCTGACTAACAGTATACAGATCAATAAGAAAAGAAACAATTAATATTCGACTATTCATGTGAACCATGTACATTCACAGTCAAATTAACAATCTGCAACACATTTCTTCTGATTGTGGGAAGATTTTATCTCACGTTTGTTTATATCTGGTTTGACCCGAAAACCGAAATATTTCTTTTATATCTTGTCCCATTTTCTTTAAGAGTCCAAGTAACGAACATAAAGTCTCGTGTTGCAGCCCACACATCGCGAATGACTAGACACAATTTGTATTTGTATACACGACAAGACTCCAAGCCTCAATTCATGTCAAATTAAAAGCCAAAGTGTTATTTCCAACTTAAACGTTTGTGCAAATAGCGGAAACGCCCCAGGGAAGGCTTTCTCATCAAATACACTAGATAGTTGCATTGTTTGTTTCCCTTGGTCTTCATTCGTAACAAGGTATTGCGTGTAGATCTAGACTGTGTTAGTATCACTACCAACATTGATTTAGATCTAAAGAACCAATTTCGTCCATTTATTTTATTGACTTCTACCAAAATGTATTTGTGTGAAACTGAGATAAAACACTAATTGTTTTCCATTTATCTTAATACTATCCGCAAGCATTGCTTCTAAAGCTACACGCAAGGAACTACATGATATCCATTAATGATCCCGTGATCTGCATGTTAAAATTAGTCCACTCTTCCGAAGTGACTTAAAAGTAATTTGATCTATATAGCTCTGCACTTCGTAACACCATTAGTTTTAACTATAGTAATTGTGACAAATAATACTTTGTAAACGAGATGCACTGGAAATCATCTAAACAATGAGGTTATTTCATAAAACACTCAATACTTTTTTCTAACACCATGCTTCGAACGTCAAACAGCAAGGACAATCAAGCAAATAACGGACTTGCAACACATGGTACATCTGACTTGATCAAAGCTGTGACAGTTTGCCCCGAAGCCGAATAAGTTGTAATGTTATGCTGTTTGTGTCTAATCAAACGTAGTGACACTTGGTCGATAACACCTGCTATCATCAAAGTTTGAAGGGGATACATGCTTATGATACATCAATGATCAATCGACACTGCTTTGTAGAGATTTTTATAGATGTGAAAAGGGCTTTGTCTATTTTATCTCAGATTTTTAACCTCGAGTATGATCTTTGTAATAGTCAGAGAATTATTCAGTATTGGGAATAATGGAAGGTGAGATGATATATGTAGTTGAATATTTTAGATTGAAGCAAAGTATTTTCCACCGAAAACTATGTATACTATAAACTATACATATTACAGCCATGTACAGATAATATTTATTGAACTTGAATGTGAAATTATTATTACCGTTATTATCTTAAGAATGTTCGATGTATTTATTACAAGCGGCTGTCATACTTTATTCTAGAAATAGTCCTCGTAGCATGCATTTTAGGTAGGGTGGAAACTCAGTTCTATAATTAATTTGGAGTTTTACATTCTTATGGTATCAATGTCATCTTGAAAGTAAACCTTTTTTTCAATTTTTAGCATTATGAAGATGCAGGAAGCTGGCATGATCGATAAATGGAAGCAGAAATGGTGGCCGAGTTCAGACAAGTGTGGCGGTTCAGACAGAACAAGCTCGGCAACAATATTAGGTCTTGACAGCTTGGCGGGACCATTTCTTATATATGCTTCCGTGGTGGGAGTGGCCTTGCTGTGCCTTATCCTTGAGCTTGGGCTTCATTTAACTAAACTGAACATGTTGTGTCAAAAGTTAAAGCAATATAAGTCTTCAGGAACACAGGACTCATCCCAGAACCGCAGTGACCCAAGGACGTAACGGACATGAGTGACGTTGTGGTCTAATAGATGGCCATCTTCTATATTCAACTGACTCTTGGCTGTCACCTTGTATGAGGCGTGGGATCAAGTGATTCTGGGTGTTATTAACAGATCAGCTTGTGATTGATCTCTGTGCTGTCATAATTATGACCGTGTGTATAATGTACAACATTTTTTGACACAACAGATAACGGTGTGTATGGTAATACGAGTCCTGTACAGAAGAGGTAACGGTATTCATGTAATATATTCATGGCAACTAATATTTTGCCGATTTCATCATTTGCATCTGTGATGTTTTTTTCTTCCACGGCGATACTGACATCATGACGTCATAATTGTCCATATGATGTCATCCGTTTGTTACGTCATTATTGACCCTGTCCACATTTTGAGTCGTACCGATCCCATTGGTGGTATCGAAAATATGTCTCTTCGCTTGTGAACACGTCATGGTATCTTCCTTGTATTGTACTATACGTTCCTGTACATATATCAGATGACAGATGACTTGCCTTCATATGTGTTTTGAGGGTTGAGTGGTGGTGCTGGATGGGTACGCTCAACTGTTCGGGAACCCTTGGTATGTTAACTATTTGATATTAATGTAATATTAACAATAACATGGTTTTTAACAGATTCAGAATTGTACAAACAAGTTTGAGATTTTTTGTGGGCATGTTAATGGTTTTGTCGATTTTATATACATGTATCAATTGAGGAGTTTAGGGTATTTTACGAGATACACGTTTCAGTAATTTCACACATCGTAATTGGGTCGCATTCTGCCGTAGGTCCTCACACTGTAACACATGCTACTAATATTGGCCATGCATTGTATTACTACTGCATGCTCATTTTCGGTTTAATGATTATTGATTTCGTTGTCAACTGTTTTATTTGTAGAGTACGCCCTTGTTGTTTATGCAACATAAATAGTCAAATATATGTGCCTTTCTTAGGCATTTGACAGTGTAAATATAATTCACTAACGCCAATTTCGATAATACAATTATGTTAAACAAAATGTAAAAGTGTCGTTTTCTCGTTCTGTATGAGTACCTATTCCCTCTGTAGTGACTCTCAAAGCATGTAGAATATGATGATGGAATACCAGATGATTCTATCATACATGTGCTTCATTAACAGTTACAAACATGTAGACAGGAAGTCAGGTCAATATGATCTCGAGACACTTCTGGTCTGGTTCACAAACAAGAATGTAGAGGTTTATGTGTGCTTCCACAGGATGACATTATCACGAATCGTTATCGTCGGCCTCCTTGACAAAAATGACAATAACAAGAAGACCGTTACCTGAACAAATGATGCTAGGTTTGATTGTAAACTTCATATCCAAACACTCGGGGCTTGGCCCAGTCTTTAAAAGCCATCATTGTGTTCGACAGATATACATTCAAGTCTCACAGTATTACCCAATAAGCAAGTCAGTAAAATAAATAACAATAATCTCAGACCTATATGCTATTCCTCTTGGAATTTGGAGAACCTAAAATTATAGACGCAGCATACAACTTCTGCAGCAAAACCACCCGGACTATTTCGCTTCGAAGCAAGTCGACAGGATTATCACATTTCCGTTTCAACGAATCAAATGTTCAAATATGTGTAAAAGCCCCGGGCTAGACTGTCCAGTAAGCCAGGTTTCGGAAAGTACGGAATATTGAACTGTTAGTACAATTACTATAGATATTCCTCCAAGTAAAAGACCTCCTCCGTGGTGTAGTGGTTAGAGCGTCCGCCCGGAGAGCGGAAGGTCGCGGGTTCGATCCCCGACCGCGTCATACCAAAAGACCTTAAAATATGGTACTTGTTGGTCCCTGCCTGGCGCTCGGTATAAATGGGTACAACAAGGACTGGTCGGCTCGAAGTCAGTATAATATGTCTGAGTGGGGTATTCATCCTTCACTGCGGCATGGTATCTCAGTGAGCTAGCACTATAAAACCAGCTTAAGTCTGGGCTAGTACAAGCAGCCGCACATATACATACACACGCACGCACGTCGTCATATGAGCGAAATATTCTCAAGCACGACGTTAAACCCAGTTTCACCTCACCTCCAAGTAAAACCGCTCTGTATTTCCCACGTCTTCTAATACATCTAGCCGATAGAGAAAACGTAACGCTATTGTGACTACATTGAACAGCTGTTAAGTGTGCTCTGACATGAAGCAATGGATTCTGTTAAGCATGTCATACACGTATTGGCGTACCTTCTACACATGGTAATCTGATCTTTTTAATGCAAAAATATTGTATGAAAAAATAACCTCCATTAATACTTAAACAAAATGTTTATTTTAAGTATAGAATTTAAAACGCTGCATCAACAAACAAAATGAGCACGTCGTGTTCTGTCAACCCTGCACGGACGTTCTAATGGCGTTCGATCAAGTGACATGTTTCGATCGCATTGATGTATTCGACTGTAACATTTTGTGTTTGACGGACTCATGTGGTATATAGCTCCAGGCGTTTGATATACAATTACAAGTTGTTAGGACGTATCACGACAGCTTGATGTTCACTAATGTCATTATATGACATGTTTATAAAATCATTACCTACCACATTCGAGTCTCCTCCTTCAGTGATATGCTTTCACACCTAGAAGGTTTTGTGTGTTTGCTGTCAATATCCTGTCAATATGTGATCTTGATCAAATAACCATTTTGGAAACAGTCGTGTTTAGGGTGTTTCTTAGAAGGGCAATTTTGTACAACATATCACGTTGTTGGAACGTTCTTTTCAAAGACGCTTTAAAGAAACATAATGATGTTCGATTACAGCATCATGTTATTGCAAGAATATAATACATCACATACGTGTGGACAAACTACCCGGTATTCGATTAATCGTGAATGAGTTTGGTTTAGGCCGCTTTTAGCAATATTCCAGAAATAGTACGACTGGGGACACCAGAAATGGGCTTCACATTTTACAGATGTTGGGAATCGAACCAAGACCTTCGGCGTGACGAGCGATCGCTGTAACCACTGGGCTACCCAATCGCAACTGCTTTATATATAGAATACCGTGAAAATCTATGTCTATGCTTAAAGACAGGCTTTCCGTACTAATCAAGATTCATGAGAAAAATGTAAATGTACAGGGGCTTGTTGCTTTAACACTTCAGAATCGTTACATAGAGGACGTTCGTAACATCACCTTATTAATTAAATGGCTCACATAATGGACATGCATTAGGGGTTGTATGCTTCCGTTCATTTCAATGCAATTGCAAAAATGACCCTTTATAATCTCCAAAGATGTCATCTCGTTATGCCTAAACAGGTTTCTGACCTATTTTGGAAAAGCTACCATATGCGAGAGTGTAACAGTAACGACAAATGAGAATTTACGCGATGATGGGAAGGCAAACTAGTGATGTAAAACATGTGACTAGATCATTTAATCTCAGTGATGCCAGGTGTTCGCATAACGTGTCATATTGGTCTACCACCACCACTCTCCACTCATATACGTTTCGGCTGACAAGCTGATTTCACAAGTTGAACGTCATGGATGACTTAACCAGGTATCTGATAGTGAAACCTGTATAAAAAGCTTCGAATTCATTGCCAAGCAAATGTGTCTTTCATGTGAAATGCGAGTAGAATTCTGATGTTGTAAACTACATGTTGTGCATGTTGAAATTGGATCAAATTGTTCTGGTTGTGGATTGTTCGTACATGTGGGTTTTACTCGTGATTATTAGAATTAGTTTTCAGCGACGCAGTCTTGTCCAAAGAGGCTGCTTACTGGATCGGTTGGTCAAGCGCATTGACTGGTCTGATGCATGGCATCGTTTCCACGATTTGCCTTGATCGATGTTCATTGTGTCAGTCACTGGATTGCCTAGTCCAGACCCATTGGAGTACAGACTGCCGTTTCATAACTGGAAAATACAGAGTGTGGCCTTAAACAACACACAATACAAACATGTTAAAACTGAAAAATGTTGACGTTTTATGTTGGAACTGTTATTATATTGTACGACACATAGGGACTATTACGACTGGCGAATAATTCTGAATTGCATAGATAATTAAAGGGGGCGGAACGTGGTTTCTCAGTCTTATCTTTGATTTCTGATCGATAGATAAAGTGAAAATACTCATTTATCTTTGCATTGTTGAATATCACAGATTTCAGAGACGTGTTCGTTCTTTGACTAAAGGAATAAACTGAGGATGACAATAAGCTAAAGGGGAACTACTTGGGGGAACATGAGAATCTGGTAAATGAGAAGCAGGTATAAATGCATTGACAAAATACATGCATTTATACGTTGTCATGCCTAAGATATCCAATATATATTGCCACTGAAACGTTCTACCATATGTTAGTTAAAACTCATGTCACTGCGTCGCCACTGCTATCAATCAATAACCTGTAAGGTGTTATTATATTTGGTTGAAAATGTATGTGATTCTATATGTACAAGAACCTGGGCCCCGTTTCACAAAGCTCTACGACTATCGTGAGTCAATGTTACAGTACAGTGTCTTTCTCTATTCCGGTACTCAAAAGGCCTCAGGCCTATAGTACAGCATATACATTGCTTTATTCACGATCAAGGAACAATACGCTTTCTATTACAAATGCGTGGAAAATATACATGGACGGGTTTTCGATTTCTTTTATTTGAACTGTTTAGCAGTATTGGAGGTAGGAATGCTGTGAGGAAAGTTAAGAGAGCTTTGTGAAATGGGGCCCTGGGCTACATTTAATGAAAACCACACTGTTTCAATCAGGTCGTGGATATGTGGAATTGGGCAGGAAGTGTGGGATGTGACTGCAGATGTATTTGTTTACAAGAAAGATATACATATTGTTGTCAGCAAAAATGTACAGGAATTGTCAACATTTACGATTTAAACCACATTTCATATGTGGAAAGTATTTGGCTGTTGTAAATTTAATGAAATTGGTATATCATTATCGCAGTTTTGATGATTTGGGTATGATAACATGTTCTATGAAAAGAGTGAGTGAGTTTACTTTTACGCCACACGCAGCAATATTCCAGCCATATGGCGGCGGTCTGTAAATAATCGAGTCTGGACCAGACAATCCAGTGATCAACAGCATGAGCATCGATCTGCGCAATTGGGAACCGATGACATGTGTCAACCAAGTCAGCGAGCCTGACCACCCGATCCCGTTAGTCGCCTCTTACGACAAACATGGGTTACTGAAGATCAATATTCTAACCCGGATCTTCACGGGTTCTATAAAAAGAGTTCATGCTGAAGGGAACCATTTCTGCAGAATGTGAAACAGTGAAATACTGAAGACTGCACGCATTATGAAGATCTAAGGATTCATTATACCCCATGTACATATACGTTCTGTCATTTAACAAATGTACTGTCAAAACGTAAATGTGAATGTGATCACCCGTTATTAATCATTTGTACTCCGAGCCTTTGGCTTACAGCTCAGAAATGAACAGATACTAAACACAAAGAACAAACGTTTACGTATCTGATTTCAAGTTCAGACATTAACAGATACTAGACTTTACACAAAGAACAACTGTTTACGTATCTGATTTCAAGTTCAGACATTAACAGATACTAGACTTTACACAAAGAACAACTGTTTACGTATCTGATTTCAAGTTCAGAAAAAAACAGATACTAGACTTAAAACAAGGAACAACCGTTTACGCTTTTGATTTCAAGTATCTTTTTGTCAAATATTACAAGAATGGAAAGTACGTTTTCAGGGTGAAAGCGGATGCTAATGTTGGAATTTGGAAAACTACAAAAGAATACTGACAGCTGTTGTTTGACATCCACGCTTAAAATTAACAGTATGGCGATAAGGTGAATAATGTACATTGCGGACCTGATCCCTTTATTTGTTTATGTAAGTTATCAATATGTTTGTAACACGCTGGCTTTGGGAACATACAACATTCAAACGTGTGAAGTCGGCACGCACAGCTGGTGCTCGTTTGATTTCCAATTACTAGACTGGAAACAAATGACGCCTAAAACAAACTTCAACCGCTTCTGGTGAAGGACCATCCTCTACAAGCTTGAATATCAATGCCGTTATTGATGTTTCTGTGCAAGCTTCGTTGTTTCTGTGCAAGCTTTATTTGATGTTTTTTTGCGCAAGCTGTATGTGATGTTTCTGTGTAAGATGTATTTGATGTTTCTGTGTAAGTTGTATGTGATGTTTCTGTGTAAGATGTATTTGATGTTTCTGTGTAAGGTGTATTTGATGTTTCTGTGTAAGCTGTATTTGATGTATCTGTGTTAGCTCTATTTGATGTTTCTGTGCAAGCTGTATTTGATATTTCTGTGTAAGCTGTATTTGATGTTTCTGTGTAAGCTGTATGTGATGTTTCTGTGTAAGATGTATTTGATGTTTCTGTGTAAGTTGTATGTGATGTTTCTGTGTAAGCTGTATGTGATGTTACTGTGTAAGCTGTATTTGATGTATCTGTGTTAGCTCTATTTGATGTTTCTGTGTAAGCTGTATTTGATGTTTCTGTGCAAGATGTATTTGATGTTTCTGTGTAAGCTGTATGTGATGTTTCTGTGTAAGCTGTATTGATGTTTCTGTGTAAGCTGTATGTGAGTTTTCTGTGTAAGCTGTATGTGATGTTTCTGTGTAAGCTGTATGTGATGTTTCTGTGTTAGCTGTATGTGATGTTTCTGTGTAGCTGTATGTGATGTTTCTGTGTAAGCTCTATTGATGTTTCTGTGTAAACTGTATGTGATGTTTCTGTGTAAGATGTATATGATGTTTCTGTGTTAGCTGTATGTGATGTTTCTGTGTAAGCTGTATTTGATGTTTCTGTGTAAGCTGTATGTGATGTTTCTGTGTTAGCTGTATGTGACGTTTCTGTGTAAGCTGTATTTGATGTTTCTGTGTAAGATGTATATGATGTTTCTGTGTAAGCTGTATTTGATGTTTCTGTGTAAGCTGTATTTGATGTTTCTGTGTAAGCTGTATATGATGTTTCTCTATAAGCTGTATGTGATGTTTCTGTGTAAGATGTATGTGATGTTTCTGTGTAAGCTGTATGTGATGTTTCTGTGTTAGCTGTATGTGATGTTTCTGTGTTAGCTGTATTTGATGTTTCTGTGTTAGCTGTATGTGATGTTTCTGTGTTAGCTGTATGTGATGTTTCTATGTAAGATGTATTTCATGTTTCTGTGTAAGCTGTATTTGATGTTTCTGTCCAAGCCGTATGTGATGTTTTCGTGTAAGCCGTATTTGATGTTTCTGTGGAAGCTGTATTGATGTTTCTGTGGAAGCTGCATGTGATGTTTCTGTGTAAGCTGTATGTGATGTTTCTGTGTTTATTGCATGTGATGTTTCTGTGTATGTTGTATATGATGTTTCTGTGTAAGCTGTATTGATTTTTCTGTGTAAGCTGTATATGATGTTTCTGTGTAAGTTGTATGTGATGTTACTGTGGAAGTTGTATGTGATGTTTCCGTGTAGGTTGTATGTGATGTTTCTGTGGAAGTTGTATTTGATGTTTCTGTGTAAGCTGTATTTGATGTTTCTCTGCAAGCTATTTATGATGCGTCTGTGGAAGCTCTATTGGTGTTTTTCTGTAAGCTGCATGTGATGTTTCCGTGCAAGCCGTATTTGATGTTTCTGTGCAAGTTATATATGATGTTTCTGTGTAATCTCAATTTGATGTTTCCTTGCATGTTGTTATATGGCCTCTGAAGTCTGTGACAAAGCATGGTTTAAAATGAATACTGTTTGAATCATCGGATTGCTCTCGGGTTCAACAAAGTGGCAATTAAATGTCTAAGTTGACATGCAAGAACAACCTTCCCTCAACAATAAGTCACAACTCATTAAATCACGAGACTCACTTGTAAAGGGTCATTAAAGACCAGGATATATATTAATACAACGGACCAAATGCCTACCATTTTATCGATGAGATTAGGTGAAAGCGGCATAAAAATCAAACTCACTCATAGCAAATAATGACAGTTGTATGACTGACATTCGTGACAATGAAGCGACGTCGAATCTCATTCACAAAGTGAGATACCAACAGAATATCAAGGTGAATAATAAAACAATGGCCGCTTTCTATTTGTGTCTGAAAATCACGCAAACATGCTGACAACATATTGTTAAGCCATATGTGTAATGCCTTTCGTTTTATTGTACGCTTTGCCCCAATGCTTTGTTCTGTATCCAGGAGCATGGTGATTGACACATATAATTCAATACCTGGATCGTATATTGTTACTGACACTATATTGGAGACACTGGAAAACGCAGCTATTGTGTTATCAACAAAGACATTGAAGGACAAATCAGGGTGACGATTCTCGAAGGTTAGTGGAGATATACCGACCTTTAAACACATTACCGTGCCAGGAATCGGATTGCTGTTGCTATTGCAATCACTGCACAGTTGCGTGTTTAGCGGCCGTTACAAAAAGAAAATAAATAAAATATCGGGCTATTATACTGAACTCCAAGAAGGTGATAGCGAAAACAATATGTGAACAATGTTATCGTGGACTATTTTCTTTTTAGGCAAGTATCTTTGCAGATTTACCTCGTGTAAAATTGCTGAGTGTAAATTCATTTTCCTAAGACATATTGCTCTGGGCCCGACAATTGTGAGAACCATTTGATCTGACCATGATTCCTCACTGAAAAAATACCTAATTTAATGTTGCATTCAAATATGTTTCAATTTTGGTTAGCTGATGCTGTTCAACAATAATCCGTACCGAAATGTATCGATCAAGTTTTATTACTAAATGATTACCATTTCTCCTTTGTTAGTTTTCGCAATACTGCCATAATAAACCACCGTGATAATCAGGCCATAATGAATGTTCGTGGACTTAAATATAAGGACTTACGTTCAAGGCGAGTATACATCAATTACATTTTATCTCTTGGTTGCACGTTTTGTTTATTGCAGAAACAGAGAGTGCCATGCAATAGATAACTGTTCCCGAACATAATGAGGTTGGACGCCAGCAGTCAAAGCAAATTCAGCCAACCTTCATATTAAATCGTGTTTGATTAAAACAATTTTTAAAAGATTTGATATCTCAAGCAATCTTAAGCTCTTCCTAAAATAAATAGTATAGCTAGCAAAGCGTTTGAGGAAGGTATTTGTTGAGCATTTTATCCAATTGATCTGCTCATTATCCACAGTCCATCCAAAGCAACTGGAAAAAGAAAAAAATGTGCTAACCACTAGACCCGAAATAAATCAACAATGTATAATGATTAAAGTCTCAAATAACACGAGACCCAAACTGATAGTATCGATTTTAAATTTTTATAAACAAGACATCTCACTTTTGTGAATGTTGTTTAGCCGCACAGAGAAAACAATGTCATGATTGTCAACATTTACACAGGTATATTCTGTCAGGAATGTGATAACATTTATTTACAGAGTTAGAGGATAATAATGAAATGCGTGTCTGAGAAAATGAACATCGCGTGGGCCCATTTGCTTGTTGTTTAAGAAGAAGTAGTATTATTGAATGTTTTTTTGAAATATGACTGTCATGTACACCGCTTGCTATTCCAAGTCCTTGAAAATTCATGTTCAATAATCTGTCTTCCAAACGTAACGTCGAATTAAAACATTGACGTTATTGATTGCATATGCGTATCATATACAAGAGCACGTTGTACACGCGTTCTTATCGGTACGTACAGTTGGACAATATGAGCATATCGTGAAGATCCGGGTTAGAATTGATCTTCAGCTACCCATGATGGCCATAAGAATCGGTCAGAGCAGAATCGCCTGGAAGTGTTTGATGAAGAGATATTCGAAAATACGTTCAGAAACTTTGGAAATACAACATTACGCATCGGATCTCAAGAGTCAGATACAAGCTTGTAGTTTTAATGATATATGTAACAGCCCGTGAAGATCCGGGATAGAATATTGATCTTCAGTAACCCATGCTTGTTGTAAGAGGCAACTAACGGGATCGTGTGGTCAGATTCGCTGACCTGGTTGACACATGTCATCCTATCCCAATTGCGTAGATTGATGCTCATGCTGTTGATCGCCGGATGGTCTGGTCCACACTCGATTAGTTAGAGATCTCCGCCAAATAGCTTGGATACTGCTGAGTTCGGCGTTAAACAAGAAGCAATTAAAAAAACCATACAAAACAAAATGTACACATGCTTGAATGTTCAGCCTAGTTCCAGTTGCAATACCATGAAATGTGGATGAACAGTAATTCCATGACACGCTAGGGATCATTATGTGAATCATTATGTGGATGCAGATACAGGAAGGTTACTTACAGGGTATCTTAATTGCCCACTGATCAGAAGCACGCATTTGAACTCCTGTGTCATTACAAACAAAGACTTCGCAATCAAAGGCTCTATCAGAGGGACTCCTTGAGTAGACTCCGGTTCCGGCCATCAGAGTAATGGAGAGTAACTAAGTGAGCTCCAAATGAAGCATAGAGCAATGAGTGCAGATTTCATGACACCTGGCTTGTCGGATCAATGTATATTGCTTGATGATGGAGTGGGATAATACCCACTCAAACACTCATATGAGACTCGCATGATTGGATATGTGGTAATTACTGATGAGTACTTCAATCAGCGCTTTTTCACTCGGCCTATTGTCATGCTAACCTTGAACCCTTTAAGTAGTTTGTTACTCACAAGACTTATTTTCTTTACCTGTTGTTATTGTATTGTAAGCATATGTGCATTCTTAGTATATGGTTTCCGGACTTCATGACACATTGTGAAACAATAAGAGTGGAATTTAGGTACTTCTTAACTGTTTAACCTTTGTCGGTGCAGATATACATGAAACAGCTGAATCTCTTTTCACAAAGGAACAACACGAAGTGCTCTGCTTTTATAGTAATGTAAAATCAAATTACTTAGTCAAATGCACTCAGAATTGGTGTTTAGCCCAAGAAATAAGTTCCATCTTCGAACCCAACCATATAATAATAGTCTGACTGGAATAGGATGAAGAGACAGTGTATGTTTGAAACAAAATGTATTATGAAGTCAGTTTTACAATTTTCGTTATCGGTACAGCTTTCTTTTAACCCACACCACGTTATTATTCAGACCCTGCAGCAAGTCCAGTGAACGATTAAAGTTTCCTTAGCATTACATGGAAATACATATACGTTTTAATCTGTGTTGTGGGGAACATGTAATAGACTCAATAATGTCAAAAAAGAAACATAACCCCTGTATTTTGAAGATTGTATTCGTGAAATTTAAGATGATACAACGCATTGAAATTTAGATGACAGAACAGTAAAAGTTGGCACATTGATAGTCTCGATATTCAAGTTTAAGGAAATTATCTTAAGAGTTCCCTCAATGAAACTGGTTTGTCACAAGGGGGCGTCTTTCTTAGTACCTCGTGTGGGCACCACGAGCTGCAATCACTGCACGGCACCTCCTTGGAACAGAACACATCTGACGCCTCCGGCTTCAAGACGACCAATGGCGATATTTCTATCTGCAGCACTCACCGTGGCATTTTCGACCTTTATTCTTGGCGACGAATGGTGGAGTGAGAGACGAATCCACATGGGCTTTTATATACCCCAACATTAACTGTCATTTCCATAATTTGCATGTGCATTTGGCTTTGGCGTAGTCACCATGAATACTTCATGCATGGTGAAGACAACAAACAATAAAAGATTCCTATGCATGCTAATTGGTTTGTTCGAACGCTTACGTTCATGAACGACGTGCATGATATACTCACCTATCACACAAATTGCATTTACCAGCAATACCTTTATTTCTAAAATGTCTTATATGCGAAGACAGGGGTTGCGTTTCCTTTTTTGACAGTGTATATCTTAAATATATGTCCGAGTCCACACAAAATCCGAGATCGTGAATCGGTCGACTCCTAACATTTCCAGGTTTTCCTCAATATCTGAATATTGGTATCATCAACAATGACCTGACATTTCCTGTTTCCAATCTTTCAGAATATTGCCATATTTCTCACAGGTATCATCAACAACAAACACGCATCGTCAAACATGTCCAGGTTTTCCTCAGTATTGTTCCTGTCGAATTTGAACAGAACGATCTCGATGGGGTTCATATCGGGGCTTCTTGCGGGCCATTGTTATGTTTCGAAGGCGTTGTGATGCAAATGAGTGAGTGAGTTTAGTTTTACGCCGCACTCAGCAATATTCCAGCTATATGGCGGCGGTCTGTAATTAATGGAGTCTGGACCAGACAATCCAGTGATCAACAGCAATTGGGAACCGATGACATGTGTCAACCAAGTCAGCGAGCCTGACCACCCGATGCCGTTATTCGACAAACATGGGTTACTGAAGATCAATTTTCTAACCCGGACCTTCACGGGTGTGATGCAAATGGACGATGATGGCTCGAGAACGGTGAGGAGGTCGAACGTTGTTATTTATGGATATTGGACGACTGGCAAGCGGATGTTTTTCTAAAAGTGGCACGACGGCGGCATCCAGTACTTCTTGTAGATGGCGTTGAACATTCTGTGTCACGGGTACAGCAATGAGATCTAGATCCACTTTCGTTACACTAAACGCAATCCCTCAGACTATCACAGAGCCACCACAAGGAGTTCAGCTCCAAGGGATCATCTCCTGATGATATCCCTAACGAGAACGTTAAGAAGAACCCGCTAATCAGCAGCCAAAACAAATATCTCCATTGCCGGTACAGTTCTTCCGCATGGGTTATATGGGATTGAGTCCAACCAGACGAATATGGACTCAGCCATCTGGTCATTGGTTTTCCCAGGTCTTCCAGGTCTTAAGAAATACTTCACGCCACCGGTGACCCTGTGCTTCCTCACAAGTCAACTGATAACTGAGCGGTTAATGTTAACCCCGATGTTGCAACAGGACATTCCTGCGTCATACATGCCAATAACTTGCCATGGTGTATTTTCTTAAAATATACGTCTTGCCATGTCAGTAAAACTAAATAATTTCTTGTACTGTCGTAGTTTGAATTAGTTCAGTTAGTTCAGAAAACTGCAGTGCATATACGTATATGTACTGCAATTATGAAATATATACCCCAGTAAGCTTGGCGCCTACGCAGCATGTGAACCTGCAACAAATAGCTTTTTTAGATATGTGTGAAGCATGTGCTTTACATGTTCATTTCAGTATGCTCTGTATGATCGCCAGTTTGAGAGAAAATTTAAACACAATACCCTTAGATTCAGGCTGTGCATAATCAATGCTCATTGCGATGTTCCCCAAATTGCATATTTCTCCGCATACCAAGTATCTATAACGCTTTACGACAGCCACGATTTTAGAACCACTTGGATTGTGGTGAACTGACTGACATGTTTCAAAACTCAGACATGTAGGTGTGTCTAATTAAGGCAATACTCGCAGTGATATAAACGTTTTAAGCTTGGATTCTGTTCTCTTCTTTCTAATCAAATTTGTAAGTGTTTTTACTGTCAGGTTAAAACACCCAAAGCAAATGGACAAACCACTTCGGTAAATCTTACGAATATAACCCGAGTGTTTTAACTGAATGTTTCCGAACTGATCATACAGCCTCCCTTTCAAATCAATGAACGTTCAGTAAGTGGACACTCCATTCACGTCAATTATTAGGTTGTGAGTAAATATTGCAACGATTATTACACTTACAATCAATGAGAGTAAACACATCTTGATGGTTTAGACATTAGGGTGACCATTGAAGACACTCTCATTTTTATCCATTCCCTTGGACACTGTGGATTCAACTGACAGGCTTCTTTTTAGATGTTTGTTTTATATGGTTGTACATATATATCATTGCGAATATCAAGGGCTTACTTTCATTCAGCAACGCCTGCCTGAGTTAACGAAATACATATGGGACGATGTGGATGTATTTCTCCTCGGGTGCTTTGAGCTTATTGATATTGTGTACTTCCGGGAGAACACCGTATGGTCAAATCAGATTGCACTGCAAATGGATACTGGTTGCTATATTTTTATGTTTCATGCTTGTATATTTTTGCAGATCAACTGATACTCTCCTTCTTTATTCTTAATAATAGATTGTTTTTTTAATATTGTTAGTCTGTTTTTGTAATATTGTCAATTGAACCCAACAATGTTCCAACGCTTTGAGCTTTCCTCTTTTGTTGGTGCAGAATTGAGCTCGTTATGAAATGTCCACATTATGAATATGGACGTTATTCATATTCAACACGGACCAGACAAACCGGTGATCAATATTACGAACATTTTTGTTCTGGTACTTTGGCTTTCAATCTGCATAGCCGCCCAGTTCTGATAAGCAAACTCCATCAACGCACTGCAGCGACGCCGCAACGGTACGAATATTCTTGAATTGCAAAAATAATGGCACTTTGTACTTCGTGCTGCCCCAACGCTTTAGGAAATCACCTTTGTATGATGTCATATCAGTGCAAAAAGACAACACGTGGATATACGGATACAGTCTTCCTTGTGGAAAAAATGAAAACCACAAATATATGAAGGTACCGAAACATCCATGCATGCCATGGACTCAAAGTATTACAAAGACATCAAAATGGCAAATAATAACAGTAAGGGCACTTATTACAGGATCGATTTAACAGGATCAATTTAATTGATTAAAATGAAATCCCTTTGAGCATTGATCATCTGAGCGATAATACTTTTCAATTGATATTTTTTTCCCTACATTACTTTACAAACATATTTATTTCTTCAATTGATGATCAATACGTTTACGTGTTACAACTCTGCTCACGCCTGGGTTAACATATAAAGCATTAACGCACAGTACAGCGCTGTCACAGTTTTAGTTTAGTGTGGGGAGGTCATTGGGCTCATCACGGACTTTCAGTAGTATTCCTACTATTTAAGTCGCTATTCTTATTTGGCAGCTGTCTCGGCGTGTTTTTACCATTATATTATTTTTTCTCAAGCTCCTATATTACTTCTGCTGTATGGAATACCGTTCCCACCATTTTCCTCCATGGATGATAACAAAGTATTTAAATATTTGTTCCAAACACATTTTGTTTCAGAATAACGATATATATATAATTCAGGCATCTGTGTCAAATTTGCGTTCAACACAAAGGGACTTTGTAAACTGTAGACATCGCCTCAATACTGACTGACTGACTGAGTTTGGTTTTCCGCCGCTTTTAGCAATATTCCAGCAACATCACGGCGGGGGACACCAGAAATGGGCTTCACACATTGTACCCATGAGGGGATTCGAACCCGGGTTTTCGGCGTGACGAGCCAACGCTTTAACCACTCGGCTACTCAACCGCCCCCTCGCCTCAATACAATATAATACTTATTAGTAGTTGCCGAAATAATGAAATATTTAAGTATGTTAAACATTATAACAACCTTTAAAATGTCTTGATTTGATGAATATAACAGGGGCATAGGGAATAATGAGATGTGATTCGTTTCCAACAACGTGCATAAGTTTTCCTTTATTTGAAGTATATTTTGTGAGGATAGTTGACCTGTACTTTTATAGATTGTGTGAATACTTACCAACATGGTTGTGATGCCCAAGCCTGTTATAAATAACAATCGAACAGATGGACAGTGTTCACGTTCCCACTGTTGACGACTATGAGTGCGGAGCCTCGTACAACCACTGACGGTCGAGAGAATCAATAGGACGGCCTTCCAAGCGCAATTTGATTGAAACACGGGCCGGTGGGAGAATGTCGGAAACAACAGAATGAATGTAGAAAATGTAAACGTTTTGTGTAAAATGTTGACTACAAAGGGCATAAAATCAATAAAAAGTTTTAATTGTTTTCACATACTTTGGGTTTCTAGCGCAAACAGGAATCGTTATATGTCCCATACAAATTTTGAAATAATAGATATATATATTTTATAAAATGACTGTGAATATTGTATAGCGTACAGAAATATTATGCAAACATATAGATTATTTCTCATACTCACTCGTAATCTGAAAGAACTAAACTCTGAAAACCGCAAACATATTACGTAAAACGACATCTGCATTTTCTAATCCTTGACAGTTGATGGTGTAAGTAAATATTACTTTGCAATTGTTACAATATGTCCTGCGAAAACCAGGGACAGCAAGCAAGATGAGCCAGGTAGCATACGATCCCTAATGTAACCGATAAGCAGAATGTATTTGGGATCATCAACATCAGCATCAACAACGAGAAATGAATGTTCTAATTTTCCTATAAAGGTGATTTTGCTGCCAATTTGCCACTTAAGCCCGTTTAATAACTTGTGAGCAAGAAACATCCCAGTGAAAGGATTACCCGTTTCCTATTCGATCTGTGTCCAACTACTAGCGTCGTCCCTCGAGGCCAGCTGATGAGTGGTTTGTACCTGTGGAGGAGAAACACAGGTAAATTGAATGCTAGTGTTCCCTTCTCACCCTAATGGTCACGGGTGCTTGGAGGAAAATGTCGGATTTATTTTGGGCAAGAAAAAAGTTTCACATTTGGAATAAAAACACCCTGCAAGACGAACTTGAGCCGAATGTTCTCGGTACTGCTTGCTGCCGTACTCTTGGGACTGGGACATTCTGGAGGCAGTGTATTGTCGACGAAAATAGGTATGATAGGATTATTTTGTTATGTCGCATGTCGATTTCTTATGCAATGTGTCTTTGTTATCGTATATCTCCATTCTGTAATTAGCTCGGATGTCTGTCTATATGTCCCGTTGGGAAATGTACATCGTGGTAGACATCACGTGTACGTCAATAAGAGTCACGTACGTACGCATCACAATACAAGAACCGTTATGATTGATATGATAATCTTTTATCAATAATGCGTGATGATTGCAGAGTAAACATAGATATCATGTTTTTTTGTAATTATGTAGATGTCTACCAGTCAGTATACAATTAAAATACAAGAAACGATTATGAAGTTTCTATATTTATTGGTTGAATAATCAAAGGGCACTGAAGTAATATAAGATATGGTGTCTTACAATAAATACTCATATTCGATTTGTCGTTAGATTTAAACATATTGTCGTGATTTTAATGATTTAAACAGAATTATTGTATTGATGAAAGAAAAGAACTGGGCACTTAGAAAAGCCCTTTCATGCTGTCATTTTTGTTTTGTATTATTCTGTTTTTATTAAGCAAACAACCAAAGGCGACTGAAGTGATATGAAACATAACTTCTTATAATAGATAATCATATTCAATTTCCCGTTACAATTTATTCGTACTGTTACTTGTTTCATAGGATCATATTCATAATTTGTTTCATGAGTGTGTGAGTAAGTGGTGTTTAGTCCTTGTATCGTGTTAACTAGATATCACTGGAGATCTCGCCGTTATGCAGGGGTTATTCATTCATCCGTGAACCTTCCATAGGGGGTATGGTGTTGAACTAATAATCAACTCGACACTGTTATTCCACCCCATGATTTCTGCATCACAGTTCGAACAAGGGGTACGCCTTAGTCACCAAAGTATTCGATTTCTGTAACATTATATTTTTCATTTTTTTATACAAATCAATTTTCTTTCCGTCACAGTCGTCCTCATCGACAGGGATTTGTATGTCGACTTCTTCTCACGTGATTGGTCATCCCTATTATCAGCTGCATACAATGTATCTTCATCAGAGATTCTGACTTATCGGATGAACAATAAAAACACCGCTTTCCATATCTCTTCGCGTGAGTAACCACTCTTTAATGGACAGAAAGCGTAACCTTGTTTTGTAATTGTTAAACGTCGAAGCTGTTAAACTTTTGAGCAAATGGTACAAGGAAAAACCGGCAGGTATCAAAACTACTTGGACATTTGCTGTCATTGAATTTGAAATGTTAATACGCCATTGAAAAGTAAATGTCCACAAGCCATGCCATCACAGGACTGTCTGGTCCAGACTCGATTGTTTACAAACAACACAGTACAGCTGTAATACTGCTGAAACAAATACATACTCATTATGTAGCCACAAATGTACAATACGCTCTGCTTTTAGCTGAGATTCCTTATGTATGTTGCAAGGGTGTTGTCGCTTCTAATCAAAGTGTTTATACAAAATGTTTTTAGAAGAATTTTTTTCTGTTTATAATTCATGTTTCAAATGTCAAGAAAACATGAATTTTTTAACAACATGCTCAAAAGCCAATAGTTCAGACGATGCTTGTGTGCATGTAAATGTTTCTCAGAGACATATTGAATTGTTAATAGTTCATGATCCGAGAATGACACTTTAAGGACGGACTGTGTCTATACTTATGATATAGTCACAACTGTATAATCTAATCTGCTTTTAGAAGAACTTTCTTATGGGTGTGGAAAGGGGTTTGCCGCTTCTATTCTACTGATACGTTTTGTAACACGCTTTATCAAGCATATATTTATTATTATGACAACTTCATTTCAGTCTGTGGAAAATTCAAGGGTGACGTTGTCGTCATACTTGACACGACTCCCTCGTGCACGTTTGCCAACGTTGCTGCCACCTTGTTCAGACATTACATACGGGTGTCCAACAGAAAGTGTAACGGTCATAAAGTAATAGACATACGTCCCGATCTTACATTTTACAGCGAGGCTGCATTAAACTTCACTAACCTAGGAATAACAACAATAGCCAAGACTGCCTTCCTCTATGATGACATCTTTGGTGAGTAAATCCTACGTTATCCTACATTTTACGTCGTTTTGAAAATAAATGTGTGAATATGGTCTGCCGCCGTTGCTACGCAGTATTAGATACAATGGACACCAGAAAGAGGCTTCACGCGTTGTATCCATGTGGGGAATCGAACCTAGCATGACCACGAACTTTAACCGACTTCGTCGCCTTTTTCGGAAAAATGTTTGAATGACAACGGCCACATGAATCTTCAGTTCCCTCAAAACATTGAGAGACCGCCTCCGTGGTGTAGTGGTTAGAGCGTCCGCCCGGGGTGCGGAAGGTCGCGGGTTCGATCCCCGACCGCGTCATACCAAAAGACGTTAAAATATGGTACTTGTTGGTCCCTGCCTGGCGCTCGGCATTAATGGGTACAACAAGGACTGGTCGGCTCGGAGTCAGTATACTGTGTCTGAGAGGGGTATTCATGCTTCACTGCGGCATGGTATCTCAGTGGGCTAGCACTATAAAACCAGCTTAAGTCTGGGCTAGTACAAGCAGCCGCACATACACATACACACGCATGCACGTCGTGATATCAGCGAAATATTCTCAAGCACGACGTAAAACCCAATTTCACCTCACCTCACCTCAAAACATTTAGAATTATTTATATAATTACACGTATTATTTAAACGAATGTTTACATAGTGGCTGAAACTATTACAGTATAACTCGTGAAGATCCGGGTTAGAATTGGTTTTTAGCAGCCCATGCTTGTCGTAAGAGGCGACTAACACCATCACCGATCAGGCTGGCTTACTTGGTTGACATGTGTCATCGTATCCCAATTGTGTAGATTTCTGCGTGCAACAAACAAACGAACAAACCATTTCAGTAAATCGAAAATACAAAATGCTCTATTAATATGTATAGTCTTTAACCAAAAATGCCGATAACGGTTTCTGGAATATTTAACAAATGCTTTTGTATGTTTTACATACATTATGACATAAGGACTTTGAAATGATGGTTTATGAAATCCTTAAACGCAAAAGGAACCAGAAAACTATTTTATGGATACGTTTTAGACGTTAAAAGACCTCAACCTTTTTACTACTTCGTCAAATGAATACTCGATGTGCATCATCAAAACATCATTTATAACCTTCCACAAACTGCCATATACCATTAAGTCTTCGTGAATTAATTTCACTTCACACTGGGAGGCTACACGCACTCAGTGCAATTCCATTTGCACGCTTGGTTGCAAATATGTATAATAGTTAGTATTCTTATTTACATAGTGTGATACATAAACACTCATTGTCACATAAGAGTTAAATTATGAGTTGTTCATATAACAGATATAATGTTTTGTTGAGTGGTATTTGCATAAAGCGGCAGTTCATTATATTAGCCTTTTAGATATTTGTATTTTCAAGTATCAGAAAATGAGCATTTTCAACAATGATATCCAGCAGTTAATTTCGTAAAGTACTTAAGCTATTCCTTCACCGGTTGATACTCTTGTATTCAGGTAATGGCAGTATCCCGGATGTTCTGTATCGTGAGGTACCAAACGTCCTCACTCGGAAGATGATGATGACATCGGACAACAGCTTGGCGTCATGGCTAACCCAGCTGGCATTAGGGAAAACACTGCGTTATATTGTTGCAGTGGGAACAAAGTCATCCCTCGAAATCCTGCTGGAAGTGGTAGGATTTGCTGAAGTTAAATATAGTTGTGTACATCAGAGCGTTTTATGCCGCCGTTCGTAACATTTTGCTCATCCCCAATCCTCATTAAACATATCAACCCTCTAGCTTTCTATAATACAGAGGTTAGTAATATGTTCAATCTTCAGTCGTGAATTAATTCTAAGGCATCGTCGTAAATTTTCGAAACTGAGTCGAGAAAACAGTTGTGTCTACAACATATTCGAAATAGGTGATACCTGTACAATGTATAGAAATTCATACATCATGAAATAGTGCAGATACCATGTGTTCACGAGATGGTGAGCGAATCCTGCCCCATAGTTGGCGACCCTCACAAACAAATGCAAAAGGCAGGTTAATTTTTTTGTTCATCTGAATAAAACATTAATTCTAAAGAATCATCTTTCGATCAGCCAGTTGAGTCTACAACATATATTCCCAATAGGTGACATATGTAAAATGTAAAGCAATTCATATTTGATCATATTCATATGGCATTGTTGTGTTAAATGTTCACAGGCTTGTCAAGTAGGTGTCCCCGATACCTTTCACTGGGTCGTAGTTCTTACCGACTCATTACAGTTCAACATGCCAAGCTGCCCCATCAAGCACCTGGTCATGTTCCGCCACCGTCTGACGTGGAACAACGTTCCAGGTGCTCACACCAATGGCAGTGTAAGTGTGCACACATAGAAATTGTGTAATAAACATTAGCCTGTATTATTTCTGTCAGTCTAAACATTATGTTACAAGGTAATACAATATGTTATCAAACCCACGTGTTAATGAGTAGAGTGTTTGCACGGTGAGCGGAAGGTCGATGGTTCAATATACTGGTAATACTAACGACTTTAAAAGATACTAGTGTTGTTATCCTTCCAGGTGTTCGACACACAGGGATCATACGACTTCTCTTCCAGTCGTAAGCATAATGTTTCTGAGTGGGGAACGTCTTTGAGTGGCATTTAAAAGTTGGTGTGTTGAACAAACTGCACTTACTAGATAACATCGAAACGTAGCTCATTTTAATAATGAAGTTGTGTATCCATATAACTCTCCTCGTTGTCTGAGTGGGGTATCATCGTATAGTATTCCAGTCGGCTAGTATTATAAAACCGTCTCGAACCCAGATTGATACAAGCAGCAGTAAATACACTGTGCTTTTCTGTATGTGAACGCAACGTTTGAGTGCTATACACTTCACCTACTAAACGTGAGGTGTAATATGCTTACATCGTGTTTGCAATGCATATGAACAAATAACCAATGGGCAAGCTGTGTATTTCCAAACCGTCAATACCGTTCCGATAGCTTCAAGAAAGGTTTTCTTTTAATCCTTGGACAGACATTGCTCATTATAAATTATGTTCATTGCAGATAGATACTGGTTTTCTCATTGATGGTTTAGCGACAGCCATGACGATTTTAAGCAGCCAGATTGACGATCACTATAACAACCAATGTAGTGAGACCTGTATTTCAGCAGAAGGCGACGTTTCTGAGCTACACACTGACACAGTAAGTAAGCAAGTATTTATGCACATGTATACAAACAAAGCGAGAAACCCTCTTTGTGATCTTACGAAGTCGCTCCCAAAAGCAAAGTCCGTTGCACTCAGAAACATTAACTTTATGAATCACCACCAATTAGTGAAGATACCTTGTGTCATAGGTGTCATCAGAAACACATGCAAAGGCAAGTTAATTGTTCATCTGAATAAAACACGGGACCATGGTACATGTCATTTGGGAATTGCATAGACTTTTTTTTTGTCACTGATACTTACAAATGTTGAAACATCCCCCTCATATCTGCTATAAACCATCTGAAAGCTTTATTCCGGCCTTTGGTATTTAAATGCGACACTGTTCGGATGACGCTTTTTTGTATTCATCGAATATTTGAAATGTAGACACCGACAATTTACACTTGAGCTGCTCCACGTGGAGGGAAAGATGGATTTCTTAAAGTGGAATTCATGCCACTTGCTAGGCAGCAATAGTGATCTTTCTTTGTTATTGGATCTTCAGGCAGCGGTAAGTACGTTTATAGCGACCACTCTTATACCGAACTAACGGATTTAACGAACTGTGTTCTTTTCTTCACGGCTACTTGCTGTATATCAATGCGAGCACTACGTTTATAACGAACTAAATGTATAATTAGTGGTTTCCCTTGAGTTCTTTATAGTGAGTGAGTGAGCATGGTTTTACGACGCCTTTAGCAACATTCCAGCAACATACCAGGATGCCAGAAATGGGCTTCAAACATTGTACCCATGTGGGGAATCGAACCCGGGTGTTCGGCGTGACGAGCGGACGCTTTAACCACTAGGCTACCCCACCGATCCTGAGTTATGTGTAGTTATCTATAAATCTAAATAGGAAACAGGCGAAGTTTCCCTGGTTCCGTTTGTAGGTTGCTCACATTGGTACAACAGCGTAAGGGAACTGGCTTATACAACCATCATCGAGCGATATCAGTATATTTGAAATTTAAGTTAGACTTCGTGATCACATTCGTTTGATTTTTCCCGTCTCGTACCCTTCTCCCGCGATTCTATATATTGTGTCACGATGTTATTCACTATGTAATTAGCGGGCCAATACAGGTTTATTTCTATAACAGGATACGTTCGATCCCCTAACACGATCGGGTAATAACCTGTACGTCAATGTGTATAGGGGTCAATACTTGGCTACAAATCTATCAAATCCTTGCACATTTCAGTATCCTGGAATCACTGGTAATATATCGTTGTCGCCTTCGCGGACTGAAACTATGGTGTTGGAGCTGTTAAAGGATAATTATTTAAGGACAAACCAAACAGCAGTAAGTACGAATGTATAGAGGTTCATTACAGTAAATCTATTGATATGTCGTTTAATTTGAATACCTATAAACTGTGCAGACTAAAGCAAATTGTTGAAGAAGAAAACTTAGCACAATTTCTCTTATTTAGGACGCCCCAGTTAATATAGTTATGATTTAGTCTTGACATATTTTTTCCGTATTTGTGTCATCTAATTGACGCTGCTACTCTGCTCTGCTACTTATAACACTATACTCCTTTTTAAGGTACAAACCAGTAATCCATATTGAGCAATACCTGATATATTTAACTGGAGTGAGTGAGTGAGTGAGTGAGTGAGTATGGTTTTACGCCGCGTTTAGCAATTTTCCAGCAATATCACGGCGGGGACACCAGAAATGGGCTTCACACATTGTACCCACGTGGGAATCGAACCCGGGTCTTCTGCGTGACGAGCCAACGCTTTAACCACTAGGCGACCCCACCGCCCTCACCACCTGAACATTTATAAACGTCAAATAGCACTAGGCTACCCCACCACCCATATTTAATTGGAATGCCTGATATATGAAGTAATGGAAAGCCTATGTATGATATCCCAAGCCGGCATAACTTAACGTATAAATCCCTTGAATTATCTTCGTGTGTGTTCTAGATAGGGACATGGTCAAGACAAACCAACATGCAACTACACAATTCTTCAACCCAGAGTCGCAGCAAGCCTAGATTGGTTGTTGTAACCAAACACGTAAGTATTGATACTGAATCTATTATCCCTTTGATGTGGAACGTCATGATACTACCACAGTCATTGTATCTGGGTCTCTGATATTAAGAAGCATTAGTGTTAAAACCCTATAACATTATACAAATCGTTAAAGCACGTCAGCTAAAAACAAGTAATCTCAGTCTATAAAGGATACGCTGGCGCACATTAACATACACGCTAAGGAATGCACTTGCAGTGAGTGTGGAGTGAATGATTGGGTGACTGAGTAGTTTTACGCCGCTTGTAGCAATACTCCAGCAATATCATGGCGGGGGACACAAGAAAAGGACTTCACAGATTATACCCATGTGGTGAATCGAACCCGAGTCTTCAGCGTGACGAGAAACTGTCCCACTGGCCCACAAAGAGAGAGTGGGTGAATTAAGATTTACAGTCGCATCGGCAATATTTCCGCCATATCGTGACTGGTTTTAACTGGCGAATTTAAAACTGGTTTAAATTCGTCATAATTACATGTAGATTATGAAAAGCCTGTCACCAAAGGACAGTAGAACAACTAGATTATCACAATTATGAATATAAAACTAGTATGTAAATTTAAAATATTTTAACTACAGAAGACATTACAATATAAAAGAAACAGGCTATAGATTGCCAACAGCTGACGGTGGATCACCAAACAAGGAACCATGGGGACTTACAGTACCTTTGCTTCCTGCATGAACCCTAGCTGGATTTACACCATCCCCTCAGCCATTGGCGATGATAGACAAAGCTAGCCACGAATTAAAATGACAAATTCTACGATTAAAACTCTGGCAATGATAAATCTATATTGAATTCTGTGGCCTTACGTATCCACAAAGAGAGAGAGGAAGGCATCGATATACAATGTTTACACAATATCTAATTTCCCATTTCGGCACAGATTTACTACATTTTAAATATGGTAGGGACAATGAAGCTGCAGATTCATCTCCTAAACTAGTATTCCTGATATATTTTCCAAAAATATCTAGCACAGATCACTGTTTACAAAACAAATTATTGAATGTTAAATCGACACAGATCAAATTTAATGACAGAAATGAGTTCTTTGGATTTTTAATGGCATAAATAAATGTTTAACGACGCACTCAAGACTATTCCAGCTATATAACGGTGGTCTGTAAATAGTCGAGTCTGGACCAGACCATCCAGTGATTAACAGCATGAGCGTTGATATACGAAACTGTGTCAATCAAGTCAGCGAGCCTGACCACCCGATCCAAGAACAATTCTAACCCGGATTATCATGGGTTGTATAAATATAAAATCGGTATCCCTTCTGGGGGCGCTTAATATTCTCGGCATCCAATTTCAGGAACCCCCGTTCGTGATCCGCGAAGAGACCGAGAATGGAACGAAGTACACCGGATACTCCATTGATGTGTTTGAGGAGATTGCGAGGCGTCTTGACCTCGATTTCACTGTTTACGAAGCCAAGGATGGACAGTACGGAAAACAGAACCCGGATGGAACGTGGACAGGATTGATGGGTGAAATACTTACTGGGGTAAAACATATTGATTAGACAACATTATATCTATGTACTAACATATCTCTGTTTTGAGTGAACACGTTAGGTTAGAGGTCTCCTCATCTACAGTCTGTTTACCGTGACGGATTAAGTGAGAACCTTACACATGTGTCGATTCCATCACAATTAAAGCCGTGTAGTTCTACAAGTTATCTGCACGAAATCAGTAGGGTTTCCAGCGAGTAGATATATGTAAGAACCTTGTAAACGTATTTACGTTTTTCTTTTTGAAAAGCCCAGCATTTTGGATTGTAGTTTCTGGCCATGCAGGAAGCAACGGCCGTGGAACCCCAGCATCCGGAAATCACATTTGTGTCGATCTTGTCAAAACACAATGATAGTACAGCGTTGAAGTAAATCTTAAAAATCGTATCATTATTCCTTACTGATACAACAATCACATGCTACTGAACATGTTCAACAAGTTTTGACACTGATAAGCTTATACAGTGTAATAAGATGATAAGGTATTTTAATGCAGTATACCAACTTAGTATGGTGTAACGAAGATGCTTGTCAGTAAACAAAAGCGTCGGCTTAAGTGGATCTGGTATTCAGCCGAATATACATATCTTCCGACCGTAAAGACATTAATATTGAAAAGACAATGACATTTTCCCTGTCTGAAGTAACACATTCTCAATGACATTCTGGCAACGACGTATATTTTTCTGACGCTTCACCGAATACACAAGCATTCATGTCCTATTTAGAATATAAATACAAATAAACAAACGTAGCAATTTATACAACTAGACCCATCAATCAGTTCGATGAAAAATGGATCAGTTTAGTTTTAGGTTTGTTGTCCTGACATACAAATATTTCAAATGTAGACTGAGCGGCGTGAAAAATACTTGAAAGCGGCGTTCAAGTACTTATCTGGACACGACGCCATTTTCAGAGTGTAAGAATTGTAATATGTTTTCTTCCACATTGTTAGATCCTTCCTGATATATATGATACGGTATGTGTTATGTGTCTTCCGACTTTTGTGACGATTTTAAATGTACAACAATACAGATGTCTGTAGAATGTAACGTTTCCCCACCCAGTACGCCGACATAGCTGTGGCATCCCTGTCGATGACAACCGAGAGAGACAAGGTCGCCGATTTCACAACTCCATACTACGAGTTCGGGGGTATTCAAATCCTCATCAAGAACACTAACGCGGGGACCTCTCTGTTGGCATTTGCTAACGTGTTTTCCGGGGAGGTCTGGGCATGCTGGGCGTCAGTCCTACTGTTGACGGGACTTCTCGTGTGGGTCTTCGAGAAGTTGAGCCCTTTCAGCCCCTACAACAACGTTCAGCAAAATGATCAAAGGAGGTTCACGGTGAGCGAGGGACTGTGGCTCGTCACGGCGTCATTTCCCATGGCAGGTGAGTCACTATGTCAATTCGATCTTGGATTTGGTGACCATATTTGTATAACTAGCTCTTTCGCATTTCCAGTTTTCGAAATAAGTGACAGCCCTTTGGAATGTAGATGACAGATTATGTGCCAGGCCTGTATTTCCTCATGGCCTGCAGGACATTTGCGTGTTAATTTATGTGAGATAGTTAACAAATAAAGAGAGGCAAAAGGATTTAGTCCTATAGCTGCTGAAGTCCACTTGGAAACTTCTTTATTTAATATACTACATGTGAAGTTTTTTGTCGGATGAACTGAACTTAGTAAATGTAGTGCTGGTTAAGTCTGCGGTTAAGATCAACATTTTCTTATGTTATTTTCTTATATATAGTCCTGTCAGGGTTGTATACATTTCCCGATAGCGTTCTTTGGCCCCACGTAGAATTAAAAGGTATCACGTTACCCCCGTCTGATCTACAATGACCGATTGTTTACACAGTGAGGATATTGGACCAGTTTGCTTGGCTTATAGTGTGGTTGTATACTTTTCTTCATTGTTGAAACCAGCGTCTTTACTTCATGATCAAGACGTCCAGATAAAAAATGGCCCAACCCTATGGTCAGTCTATGAATATAAACTCAAAACAAGAATAGTAGCCACCCTTAATATCAGTCCGTCTTTACTCCTTCTTCTGTCCATCTCTGGGCAAGATTGCTCCCCGTCTTCTTTGATTATCAATGATAGTCAACGGTTGTTCTCTGACCAAGCTGAAATATACCAAGCGAAGGGGACGACTTTTATTAGTTAACGAATGCGCCTGTCTCAGGGTGTTTGCCTTATGGTTATAGTTTAAGGAATGCCAATTATAAATTGATGCGCAATAAAGGGCCCGTCAGGATATTGTCTCTGATACTTGACCAAGACCAACAATTATATTCTCCTTATCACTTGGTGGTTCTCTGAAACAATCACCATTGTTTCACATACTCGGAGACAGATCGGAGGGATTATCTTTTGCATTTTCTCAATGCTGAGCGACATAACGCTCAGTTGTAGCGACATAACGTCACATTGGTATAGTTTGTTATAATATTATATGCCGCACTAGTAAGAACGACACTAAAAAGTAACAACATAGGCTTGGTAGAGATAATTCCTCGAAACGCGATGGTTATTATCTAACTGTATTGCAGGTCCCGAGTGCACACCCCGGACGTTCTCGACTCGTATGTTGGTGGGCGGATTCTGGTTCTTCTGCAGCATCATGATGGCTACATACACGGCTAACCTGGCTGCCTTCCTCACCACCTCCAGGCTCAACGTACCTATAGGTAGTGCACATGTCTGATATAGTGTAGTGCTACATTGTCCTGTCTTTCCACAGTTTGTAGTACATTACGTCCATTATATTCTGATGGAAACGAACCAGGGAGTACAAGTGTTCCTACTCTTTTCCAGGTTCCTTCGTAAGCATTGTATGCATTTTGTATGGAAATCTGGGAATAGATAGAAAAACACGTGTACTTTCATGTTTGTTTCAGTATATAATGGAGCATATGAGATGACTAGAACATTTTACATCTAATTACACCATGGTACGTGTGATGATCATCCTAGAGTGTGCTTTGCAGAATACCACCATCCTTTCGTGACCAACTGTTGTTGCTTTGATAGTTTGATTCAATAACCTATGACAAATCAGCCAGCCTATAAATTCATGTAATCAAAGCAAGAGTGTCTGTAAGTTTCGGAAGTAAATTACCAATGTATTCCTTTTGATCTACAAGTTATATGGTACATGTATCTTCTGCTTCTATACAATATCTTTCGTGTTTTTACTGGAATTCATACGTTCCTTCTTTCGTAGAGTCGCTAGATGACCTCGCAAAGCAAAACATAATCAAGTATTCCGTAGTTGAAGGAACTGTAATCCACGAGTACTTCCAAAGGATGGCTAAAATAGAATCAGACTTTTACCAAGAATGGAAGAGCATGAGTTTTTATACCAAGAACATAGACACCTCTGACACATTACCAGCAAACTATGCGGTGTGGGACTATCCACTTGGAGACAAGTACCTAACGATCTGGAGATCCATCCAGAACACTGGTTTGCTAAATAGTTCCAGTGAGGGCATTGCCAAGGTATTGGCGGGTAATTTTGCCTTCATCCATGAGTCGCCGATGATACAGTATGAACTCTCCAAGCACTGTGATTTGCTGGCTGTTGGCAAGCAGTTCAGCAGTAGGGCGTATGCATTTGCCTTGGCTGAAGGTTCGCCGCTGACCCGTGTCATCTCATATACGTGAGTACCTTCAGCCTTATTTACACTAGTTTACTTTCATATGTGTGATTATTTTACTTTAAGCTCGACGCTCTTATCTGAATGTGCACGAATGTGAATGTTCTGTTTTACACAAATGTGGCGGAATGTGATGTCTCAGTCATCACTTTGCACACAGAACAAAGCTTGCAACTCCTGTCATACCGACCCAGAAACAAACATATCCAATACAATCCATGCAGGTCTGTCATTATAGCTAGCTTGTCTCTCACGTCCTATTTAATATATATTATGAAGATATATTAATATATGTATTCATTAAAATATTTTCATTTCTTAGACTAGGTATTAGCCCCAAACTAGTATGCATGCAAGTTTGTACTTGAATTTAAAGGTTTAGCTGTATGTCGTATAAGAGCAAACCTTGATAGGTTAATACTTTACGTGTCAGTGTAAGCAACCTGTGCATTTAATCTATGTGCATTTATTGTAAATGATGATAAAAATAACAAATAAATATAAATTGCCTAAGTATAAATAATGCCACACTAGCTATACATGGATGACAGTGCAGCAATGTCCGCACAATAGTTCTATACATCGCAGTATTGTAAGGTTCAGATATAGAAACACATTTCAAGTAGTTTAAGTAACACATTGTTGATCTCGTATAGCTAATATACCATCATTTCAATAAGTAGAGCGTCACACGTCTATCAGCTATTCTTCACGTTTATAAACATGACGATTGGAACAATTTGATCAGGTCTTGAGATTCCAGGATACTACAACTGCAGTCTGAGACCATCCTGGAAACAATGAAGACCAAATGGTGGAAGAATGGCAGTTTAACTTGTTCCCAGGTAGACGAGAGTGGCGGTCTCACATTTCACACTGTCGGTGGCATCTTCGTTGTCGTCAGCGTCGGAATTGGACTTGGAGTAATCTCCCTTGGTCTAGAGCGCCTGTGGGCGTCATTGACAAGGGTACGGAAAGTAAGATACGTCACATGCATTAATAACTATATACATTTCTCTGCATATCCCTGTATGGATATACTAAAAGAACAATACCGTGCATTGTATTATGTCATAACGTATTCATTCATCATCGTTTTAGTAAACCCCACATTTACTAAATTCTCAAAAGTATTTACTATTTGTTTTGAATGCATACCAGACACGCCATAACAAACTCCGCGTGGTAATTGTTTTACAATTAGTAAAATGAATACCCTAACATAATCCAGGTAATGCCAGACCTCAACCCAAACTTTCAAAATCTATATGGTAGCCATTTACTTCTTCATATACTTTATATTGTAAATGTATTTTACGACGTTTATATTCAGGTAGTGAGGGGCGGTGGGGTCGCCTAGTGGTTAATGCGTTCGCTCGTCACGCCAAAGACCCGTGTTCGATTCCCCACATGGTACAATGTTTGAAGCCCATTTCTGGTGTCCCCCGCAGTGACATTGCTGGAATATTGCTAAAAGCGGCGTAAAACCAAACTCACTCACTCATTCAGGTAGTGAGGGGTTGAGTAAAACCGTAACAAGACACTTTACCTTGACACGGTATATATTACAGGAGCACCACAACACTCAAGTAACATCGCCAAACAGCCGAACAAATCTTGCCGTTGATTTCAACCCTGGGATCAGCTATCTTGCCAAGGAGTTATACACTGGTGATGACGCAGTAGACACGGATGCCGTCACACTGGAGATGGCGCGAATGTATTAGTAGAATGTTTTCATCCTTACATTAAATGTATGTTAATGCTGTCTTCTCTTATTAAGGTGACATGTATATTTATTATAATATTATGTAACAGATATGTGTACTTGACATGAACTGATAATCACTGAGACCTGTTTCAATTGCTTTTGTGAATTTCTAGGATAGCGAGAAAGAAGGATTTTGTGAACGCATTGCACTCTTTTTATCTATATACATAAGGGCAGCATTTGTATTTTCTGTGTGTCTCATCGCCAGACCGACCCTTCGAATTGCCGACTCAAAGCCGACCCCTACCCTCCCCCCGATAAAAAGCACACTCCCCCCAAAACACAAATAAAAAAACAAAGCCTGTCATAGCACGGAAACATGTTTGTTAAGGGTTACAAACGATCTTCTGCGCTCTACAGATAAGCGGAACCTAAATCTGCTAGTGCTATTAGACCTGACAGCGGCATTCGACACAATCGATCATGACAAGTTATTTCACTGCCTCAAGACACGAATTGGATTGTCAGGAACTGCTCTGAAGTGGTTTGAATCCTATCTTCATCATAGATGCCAATCAGTGGTCATCGATAAAGCCTCATCAGATCCAGTTCCCCTTAACTGCGGCATACCTCAGGGTTCGGTCCTTGGACCGATCCTATTCACCCTATATACAGCTTCTCTTTGTGATGTCATCGATGCCCATGACGTTGCTCATCACTCGTACGCTGATGACACACAGCTACTCAAATCATTTCCCGAACGAGATACGTCTACAGCACTTAGTGACCTTGAACACTGCACATCTGCGATAAAATCATGGATGGTGACTAACAAACTTAAGTTAAACGACAGCAAGACAGAGGTTCTTCTTGTGGGTACAGACACCAAACGAAAATCTATCTCTGAATCTTCGCTTCGTATTGGTGATTCATTAATACCATTTTCTGATGCAGTGAAAGATCTTGGTGTCTTTCTAGACTCTAATATGACAATGGACAACCATATACAACACACCTGTAGAATCTGCTTCTACCACCTGAGAAGTATTGGCCAGATTAGACATTTGTTGACTCAGGAAGCCACTAGCCAGTTAGTCAGGTCTCTGATTCTGTCCAGGATTGACTATGGCAACAGTTTGCTTATCAACATAAGGCAAGATCTACTCATGAAGCTTCAGAGAGTACAAAATGCCTCAGCTCGGCTAATTCATCGCTGTAAGAAAACATCCAATGTAACACCAATATTGATGAATCTCCACTGGCTCCCAGTACAAGCTAGAATCGAGTTCAAAGTGTTATCCCTGACCTACAGCTGTTACCATGATGTTGCACCAGGATATCTGAAAGAACTTCTCCAGAAATATACTTCATGCAAAAACCTGAGATCCAATGATCAACTTTTATTTACCATCCCCAGGACCAATCTCAAATCCTTCGGCCAGAGATCATTCTCATTCTGTGCTCCTTCTCTCTGGAACTGTCTTCCTTTTGATATCAAAACCTCCCCATCTTTAGCTGTCTTCAAGTCCAAACTTAAAACCCATCTCTTCTCCAAGTTCTATCCTTGATACCTGCGCTTTGAGCAACCGCAACGGATGGAAAATAGCGCAATATAAATGCACTTATTATTATTATTATTATTAAAACAGAAAAAACAAAAACACCCCCCAAAAACAACAACAACAAAAAACAAACGAAAAAATAATAAAAAACAACGACCCCCCACAAAACAAAAACAACAACAAAACATTCCCTGCCTCGTCGTATAACAAGTATATATTTTAAACACATAAAGCAAATGATGCCCTAATGGTATACGGCGTGCGTGTGTGTGTGTGCGTGCGTGCGTGCGTGCGTGCGTGTGTGTGTGTGTGTGTGTTTATTCTCGTAATGGTCGTCCATCACGCCAATGGCCCGGCCAATGGGTGCAATGCGTAAAGGCCTATTAGTAGTGATCCCGCCGTGATATTGCTGGAATATTGGTCGAAGCGGCATAAAATCAAACTACAGATACTTACTCATACATATTTGTGGTAGATTAAAGGAATCCAAGTATGATATATATTTTACCAACAGAATGTGCACTGTAAATAACAATGGCTAATAAAATACGCTCAGCGTACTGAAGACTATTCAGTTTGTGCTTGATTATGTGCAGGGAGAATGGTGTCCAACAGTAGTGGGGTGCAGATAATGAAAACAGTCATGAAAGATTTAGTGTAATCATTTGCAAAGCGATGGCATTGTAGCTCTGAGGTTACGGTACATTACAATGTATCTAGTATAGAGCCCACGTTCAGGTGTATAGCTGTTTAAGAAACTATCATCAAAATATTGACACAGTTCACTATTTGTTACGATCCGTGAAGGTCCGGGTTAGAATGAGCCTTCAGTAACCCATGCTCGTCGTAAGAGGCGACTAACGGGATCGGGTGGTCAGGCTTGCTGACTTGGTTGATACTTGTCATCGGTTCCCAAATGCGCAGATCAATGATCATGCTGTTAATCACTGGATTTTGTCAGGTCCAAACTCGATTATTTACAGACCGCCGCCATATAGCTGGAGTATTGCTGAGTGCGGCGTAAAACTAAACTCACTCACACTATTTGTTACGAGTGCAGACAGAGAAACAGCCACGTGTGCGAGAAAGGCTCAGCACAGGTAATGAACCAACAGCACACCTGGATGTTCCTCGCTCTGCACTCCTCCGTCGTAACAAATACTGAACCCTGTCAATATTTTATTGATAGTTGTTAAACAACTTTGTTATTATCATAATTCATGAAATTAATAATTCACAATGGTAGAACAATTATATGCATCATGCCAAATTAGAAAACGATTGCACATGTAGTTTTTGAGTAAAGTGACAAACACCGTCACGAAAAGGTTTCTGCCAGAATATATAACACGATGAGTGAGTGACTTAAAATTTCAAGTCACTTTGGCAATATTTCAGCCATATCGTGACTAAATCAAGTTATAGATTAATAATAATTAAAGGTAAATTATAAAAACCTGTCAACGAAAGACAGTAAAACAACTAGATTATCACAGATAGAAATTTAAAACTAGCAATTAAATCTAAAACATTTCAACTATACATGACAATACAATACAATATCAAAACAGGCTATACATTGCCAACAACCGAAAGTAGATCACCATACTAGGGACCATGGGGACTTAGATTACTTTCGCTACCTGCATGGACCCTAGCTGGATTTACACCATCCCTTCAGCTGTCAGCAGTGTTTGACAATCTACCCATAACACTAAAATAACACATGTACCGATTGTATCTCATTTGAAACGTAAACAACTACGGCGAATCTTTAGTTCAACTACGCCTACACAGTTCAGGTGAGCGAAGCAAACATGATTGCATGGACAGCTTACTATGTTTCCTTTGTTGATAACGTGTTGTGCTTGAGTTCAAACACATGAACAAGTTTGGATAAACAGAAGAAGTCCAAAACCAAAACCAAACAAAACCATAGGAAACAGCCGAAGGACTTGAACTTTGCCAGTGTTAACCCCGAAACCGGTACGTACGAAACTAAATTATAAAATCAGTTAATAACCACACACGATCAGTACAAATAGTCGAAATATATATAAAATCACAGGAATACTTGTACAATCACCAGTGCACACAAATGCATGTATCTGGCATAAATATCCAAGGCAAAATTGTAAATAGCAAGACAGATTGCAGACAGAGGTTTCCAATATTCCTGGCATAGTACTGATGTAGGCAGGAGTAGGCACGAGTAAGCGGCGCATTTCGCTGTGTAGCGGAACGTCATGTTACATGTAGCGGAACGTCATGTTATAACATCCGACATATATTGGTTTGAATCCCGGTCCGCCCCGACCATTTATCATAGTTTATCATCAACAAACACACACACACACACACATCCATCCATCCATCCATCCATCCATCCATCCATCCATCCATCCATCCATCCATACACACACACATACATACATACACGCATACATACACGCATACATACATGCACACATACACGCATGCATACATACACGCACACATACACGCATACATACATCTATACATACACGCATACATACATACACGCACACATACACGCATACATACATACACGCATACATATATACACGCATACATACATACACGCATACATACATGCATGCATGCATACACATACATAGATACACGCATACCCATACATACATACACGCATACATACATACATACATGCATGCATGCATCCATTCATACATACATACATACATACATACATACATACATACATACATACATACATACATACATACATACACGCACATACACACATACATACACGCACACATACAAGCATACATATACACACATACATACACGCATACGTTCATACACGCATACATACATGCATGCATACATACACACACACACACACACACACACACACACATACATACATACATACATACATACATACATACATACATACATACATACATACATACATACATACATACATACATACATACATACATACACGTGTAAAGAGATTAAAATAACCATCCCCGTGTCCACACATGTACTTTGTGTTAGTGTGTGTGTGTAAGAGTAAAGCAACACACACACATATGTAGTTTGTGTGTGTGTGTGTGTATTGATATAACACTGCAAGGTACAAAGATAAAAACCCACGCACGCACGCACGCACTACCCGCTCGTACACACGTCAACTTTCGACCCTTAGTCAATGCAGCGGTTAACCGCGCTATTGATTGATCTAACTCGCGCAAAGTACAACGTTAACGTTATTTTTTTTTAAATTTATGATTTGTCACTATAGAAAAATATGCGATTGTCTGAGAGCTGTGAATTTGTCTATTGATATTTAAGTAATGACACGCTTGGTGACAACTCATGCCTGAATACATTACTCCTTATATGGTAACCGAAACTAGGCCTTTCCAAGAAGCGAAAGTGGTGGGATTTCCAGCAATAATAGCAAGAATCTATAGGAGCGGAAGCGCCCGCTCTAACTAGTCTGGCGCGAGCTTCGTGAATTTCGTCGTGTAAATTTTATTTGGACCCAGTTTGCAAGGAATCACAGCCCAAAGACACTCTGACAGACACAATGGGGAGAGCCAAAAAGAGGAACGGCTATTCCTCTCCGACCACGCCATCGCCTGATACTACCGGTAAGGATAGGTAAAATCGATATGGTTTATTATGTGTATATGTGAACCATTCTCAACGTCTCTAAGCCTAACAAGTAAAATTGTTGCCAACCACACCTGCACATTGGTGACAATGGAATGTCAACGCATTTCATAGTACCCTGTCGGATTACAGTCACAGATGCACTGGCCGTCAAACAGTTACCCGCTCATGTCACGACGCCCTGCCGTTAGCAACCGTTGCCAGGGCGGTGAAACGCGGCATGCCGTCAATAGATTTCCAGGAATATGGCTTCATGATTCTAGGAATTATCCACTTGAATCGAACACCAAAGTACTGATTGTGACAATACATTTTGTAGGCTGAAGTGTATCTACGAATTCTTATTAACGGTTAGCAAATTATGTTGACTTCCCATCCCGCGTGATACTGCACTATCTTTTAATATAATTTGTCGGTGAGCTGTCCTTCTCGCCTGGCTCAGCCGTCACGGGCACCCACACATGTACCTGTGCATATGTTACAGGAAATATGTATAATCAGTAAATATGTATAATTACTGAAATTTTCATTAATTATGTATAACGTCTTATTCACTCAGGAATTATGTATATTATATATAGTTCCTGAAATTTAAGAAACAAAGTTATACATATTTACTGAAATCATTTGAATTACTGAAATAGTGATAATACTCTTAAAGTCAGTCTGGTTTTCATAGATATGTCTTTATTTTTAGTAACAAGGTACAGCACATTGTTTTCATGATTTTTTGTTAAATAAGTATGATTATGTTGTTACTGAACTACACTCAATCTTTGATCCTGCTGTATTTTATCTACCATAAGAAGACATATCTATGAAAATCTCACTGACTTTAAGCGTAATATCAATATTTCAGCAATTCAAATGATTTCAGTAAATATGTGTAATTTTGTTTCTTAAATTATAGGAATTATGTATAATTATTGAAAATTTTAGTAAATATACACAATTCCTGAGTGAATCAGTCATTATACATAATTACTGAAAATTTCAGTAAATATACATACACTAGACGCCTAAAGACACGTTACCCTCCTCTCTTTATGAATTACTGAAAAACTATCAAAGATATGTTAGAAGGTATTAGTTTACAAGAAAGCTTAACAACACAGCTTTATGCAAATAACGAAAACAATTCTCAAATGCATCCATATTTAGGGGAAATGCATCTTTTCAGAAGAGTTAAATTGTCCTGTATTCGTCCAAGCCGAAATACACCAATTTAAACCATTTACAGTCACCATTTGTAAACTATTAAAACAAGAACCAACTATAGACTGTAGAGTTGTAAAATAATCATTCCTATGATTTCAGTCTTTTTAAACATGTTTTGCTGATTTGCATTTGTGACAACAAGTAAAACCTGTCTTTGATATTGTGAAAAAAATGTTTAGGAACATCTAAAAATATCTTTGTTACCATTTTTGCTTGGAAAGTCACATTTTTCCATTTTCTGTTTACACATAGCAATATCAATCGCCAAAACGCAGCAATATTCAAGCAATATTCACATCCTTTTCACATGTACAATGATCTGATACACAAGTACGAGAAATATGCCACGATTAACAGCTGAGGGGAGACAAAGAGCCTTTGGGGTGGTGCAGATGGGGTTGACTAGATTAAGGCTTAGGGGTTGACATACAATGTTGTTGCCAAACGCCCTCGGATGCCACCGTATCACGGTTATAAGACTAATTCAGGGCTTCAGACAGACTGGGGTCACCGTAGACAGGCCAAGAAATCGTCCACGCATCGCAATTCCAGTTGAAGGTAGGTACCTCCGTCATTAAGGAAGGAGGGTAACGTTTCTTAAGCGTTTAGTGTATTTATTGATTATACACATTTCCTGCAACATATATAAATCTGCAGGTTGTTGTGTGGGGATCAAATCTATACCTCTTTCACGTGGTTTATCTACCTTGCCATTCACCGAGGACTGTCACACAATTTAGTCGGCCCATCAAATAGCTGTTCATAAATCAAAAGCATTGAAACGAAACTCCACAAAGTAGCCACGCATTATCCCTGATTTGAGCATTATCGTTTTACACTGACGCTTCTTTTTACCCGAGTTAGCTCCCTTAGGCCACCATTGAACAGAATGAGGTTCAGAAATAGAATCAGTTAACTGAAATGTAATCTCTTACTGATATTTATTCAGTTTCCGCTATTTATATATATTTACAATCGTTCCACAGAGCCAAAAACTATAGCGTCGCCAGAGGAGAGAACAAAGGCCCTAGCCTCGTCCTTCGACGCTGAGGTGCGCCCCCTGATAGACCTGGTCGACAAACTACGTGGGTATGGTCTGGACAGAGACATCAACCTCCCCGCCGTTGCCGTCATCGGGGACCAGAGTGCCGGCAAGAGCTCTGTTCTTGAAGCAATCTCTGGCGTTCAACTTCCAAGAGGAACGGGTAAATTGTGTTTATGGTCAGTTTGTTACAAAGAACACACCTGCAATGACGTCAAACGGTAACTCAGTATATGGAAAGAACCTATGTGCACTTGTATACAAACTAAGACTAAGCCTTGTTTCACGTGATAACGACATAGAGAACAGAATTATTTGTGGATAGTTTACCAAAGTTTATAAGCTATCCTTCAGATATCTGATACCTCAGGCCAGATTTCCTACAAAGCCCACTGGACGGGTTTGAAGAGGCCAAATTCCAGCATCTGGAAGAATAACTTGCAAATAATTCGGTCAGTATGAGGAACGTTAAAAATCACACAATGTTGTTTACAAATATCTTGGATTTCGCGACCTGTATTGACTAGTTAGGTTATGTTCATCTGAAAATTAAAGAACTTTAAGTACAAAAAAAACCATTTGTGTTTGTAGGTATTGTGACAAGGTGCCCGTTGGAGATGCGGATGAAGCACTCAGAGGATGAGGACAAGTGGGAGGGAAAGATAATGTATAAGGACAAGCATGATATGCGTCAGGAGGAAGTCATCCTGAACAGAGAGAGTGTTGGAGACCTTGTGCGGAAAGGTTGTATAACAGATAAATATATTGTTCTGAGTGTGTTTTTAACAGCATTTATTGAAAAGTAATTGAATATATTGAAATTAAATTTATTAAATGCAGTAACAAAAGCTAAGACTGAACTCACGATGTCATTATTTTTCACATAACACTTATGTAACTGCGTTTTTCTGGCTTTGAGTCTGTTTAAATGAAAATCTTCACAGTGTGTAGAGGCTTCTTTTAATTATGTCCCATGCATGCAGCTCAAAAGGAAATGACAGATGGTGCCAAGGGAATTAGTGATGAACTCATTACGCTTGAAGTGACGTCATCAGATGTCCCTGACCTTACCGTCATAGACCTACCAGGTATCACAAGAAACGCTGTCGAGGGTCAGCCGTTTGATATCGAAGCGAGGGTAAGAAATCATCACAGCAATGCTTTTCAAAACATGTCATTCCCTCAGAACAAATTACGGTTTACACATAGTTTTGAACTGTACCAATTTCGATCAACATTCTTGTCGAAATAAGATTGATTCCATATTAATTAAAGGATACATAAAACATGGAAGTGTATGACGCAATCTATGTGGATTTGGCAATAATAGAATCCAGGAATGCAGATCCTTCACGAAACGTATAATTACATGTAGTTTTGCCATGTAAAACCTGTAACTAATAACCTAACTCGAGTCAAACGTTGAAAGAATAGTTGCTCAATACACAGACCCCAGGGTATTTAACATCTGGACTAACATCTGTATCCTCATAGTAATAGAAAACAATGCAGGAATATTTGCTAAAGTAACTATACTATCAACAATCAATTACAGAAACACTAAACCAGTTATTATTGCTTTTCAGATTAAAAATATGATCCGTAAATACATTAAACGCCAGGAGACCATCATTCTTGCTGTTCTACAGTGTAATGTGGATATTGCCACGTGCGAAGCGCTCAAAATGGCAAAAGAATTTGATGGCGAAGGTGGAAGAACTCTGGGTACGTCATCCAATATGGTTGATATTTTAAAAATGCCATCAGTAAATATAATGTTTGAAATCATATTGATGTCAAAGTTTTTGTTAATTCTTTTATGTATATGCAGTGATAATATGTTTATATCTAACGGGTACAATGAATCTACACAGGGGTTTTAACAAAGCCGGACTTGATGGACAAGGGAGCCGAGACCGGTGTGATTAGGATCCTGAACAACATGGAGTTCACACTGTCCAAGGGCTACATCATTGTCAAGTGTCGAGGTCAGGAGGCTATATCGGAAGGCCAGTCCTTGAAACAGGCATTGGATATAGAAGAAGATTTCTTCAAAAGTCACAGACATTTCAGGTAGTTTACAAATCACTATGAACCGAACTTTGTACATTTGGAATGTCCTCGAATCTGAGGATAAGACGCCAGACCAGTACACCTGTACCACGCTTGGTGTGACTTCAATTTTGACTTCGGCGTAACTGGGAAGGGGAAGAAATGAAATATAATACACAAATATATGAGTTTGAGAAACAAGACGTATGTGAGAATTTATTTGAGATATATTGCTATTGCATTTTTTATATGTTCAAGCTCCTTGCGACCATCTCAGTGGGGAATCCCCGACTTATCATCGAGACTGTCACGAGAACTGAAAAGACACATCAAGGTGTGTGCAATACAATTACTGTGCCCAGACCGCTTATTACGCTTTTACTCGTCATATCCCATTTCCCCGTGGTACGTTGTCTTTCGTCCTGCTGGTTGTCGGTCACGTTCGCATTTTCGAAATCTTCTCAGAACAACCTTCTGCAAAGTCTGCGAAGCTGAAATTTGGATTAGATAATCCTGGCTGTGGTACCGTGGCAAAGTGCTTTCATAAATCCTAATCCAGTTGTAACCCTTTGCGGCCGACCATGAAATTTTAATCAGCAGTTTTCGGAATACCATATGTCGTGGCGTTTTGGCATTTCATTATTCTTTTATCCAGTTACTAACTCTGACGTATAAGATCTCCCGTTTTCCATGTGTTACTTCCTTTTCGACATCTTCGATACCTCAGAAACTGTGTATGATGTGTCTGCAAAGATTTTATACTCTGATGGAATGCAAATGATATTTTGATCTCCAGCATAACTGTGGATTTCGGAACACGTTCTTTAGCATATTTGGATATGCCGATGGAAGAAGATGCTTGTTTTGCTATATGAAAAGTGTAGGACATTGAGGTTCAGGTTTGGAGTGTCCTTCATTCTTAGCCTGTTTCTGCCACTTTAAGCACTAAAGCAAATACTAGCACAAACTAACATCCAATTTCTGCTAAAATGCATATCAATTTGGTGTTTTAACACACACACCCATACACACACCCCACCCCCACACCCCACCCCCACCCATATTATATGAGGTATCAAGAGATATACATGTATATTATGTTTCGAAAACGGACTTGTCTTCAAGAAGGCTAGGTGGAGGCCTTGATATAAAATTGATTTGAAATTGTGTTGTAGAAGAAGTGTGTTTGAAACCAGATATATCAGGCAAGAAGATATGGAATTTGTTGAATCTATGACTAGTTACAAATCGTGTTACGATAAACACTGCTCATGAACAATGTTGTAGAAACTGTTACCGGAACTGAAGGAGGACGTGCGTCGCAAACTCCTTGAGACAGAGCGGATGTTGCATGAGCTCGGTGAGGATCCTCCACAAACAGCCTCCGAGAAAAGGCAGATGGCACTCATGGTAAGTGAGTGAGTGCAGTTCGAGTCAGCATTTAAAAATATATCTGCTAATGGATGACAATAGACTTTAAGTTAGGCTCCACGTCAGTGTTGGGCATACACGTCATCAAGTAGAATATAAACGGGAAAAAGAAAAGTATAATGCTTTATGGATAACAACTTCTTTATTTCGTATGATGCGACGTTTCGGTATAGCTTCTTATAACGTTGTCAAGCAGTTATTATTTTTCTCCAGTGAGTACCGGGATGATATCCCAGAATTCATGACTGGTTCGTTACCTCTGCTGCGCCACCCTTATGCGCAATTGATAGTATAAGTAAAGACTGATCAACAAAGATGAGATCTTTTTTTAATCGATAATCTTATGTTGATTTTGTTGTAAAATTATGTAGACTTTGATGATGTTACAGTATCGTGCAATGATTACTTCCAAATGACAATGGAAAATAAGCACTCCCTGAGACGCGCATGCGCAGAGCATCATCGTTCGAGCAGACGCAATCGTTTGAATGTAATTTGTTTCTTTACAATAAACCTATGAAATTTGACGCCTTGTCATTTCATAACAGATGAATAATTTGGTTTTATATAAAAAAAATATTCACTTTGATATGAATGCTGGTTTTGATGTAAAATTTTGATTTCATAGTGATGTTGACTTTATAAAAATGTTAACGTAAATGGATGTAGAATTTAATTTAAGAAATAGTTTGACCTTGAATTTGGCGAGAAGCCTGATATAATAGCATTGTTTTAAAAGTAAGGTTAACTAAGTACATGGGGAGTGGTGAGCTTGGGTTCACTACTAGTCAAATCTGAATGTTGTATTAAATGGCATTATTTTGATAACAAATGAAAACATGTAAAGTTTAAACATCTGCCAGTGGTAAAAATGTTAGGACTGAAATAACGAAGTCAATGTACATCTTTATGTTTTGTCTTATAATCCTAATTTAGTTTATTATCATATTTGTATGCATTTTGAAACTTAATAACATAAACACGATCTGCTTATACTTAGTGAATGTATAACATGATTGTAATATCTAGACATTTTATACATTGCTAACACACATGCCCTGAATGCGACCTAGTGTATGTTGTCTGTCTCATTACACTTCTAGGCAAAACAATTTTTCCTGTTGATTGCCATAACGAATAAATAAAAACAAAATGCAAATATTAAATTAAAACAGACTAAGTTATAGCAAAATATTAGGCTATTACCTTGTTCGGGGAATGTATCCATCAATATCCACATAAAGGAATGAGATGCCATTCATCTGCAGCTGACAAAGTATCCTGTTCCATGTCATGTGTCTTTTAACAGTCTAATATGCGAAAACGTGATCTATCGTTTCAGGTTTTTCACATTGGTGTGTAGTCCCATTGGTCACCCAAGATAGCCCACCTGGCAACTAATTGCACGATGTCCGCCAATCTTTAAAAAGTAATTTAGTTAGCCAATAATGAGCAATCAATCAATGTATTGGCGGTTAATCCTTTGAAGGAAGGACGTTTTTTTTACAAAACGATTTTACGACAGGGTGTATTCAGTATAGACTAGTAAATTTACATATACATAAACACTACCTTAACAAATAAACAAACCCGCTGTGCAGGATAAAAACAACTAATCAATCAGCGTGTTATTGCCCAGCGGGCACACAACGTTGAATCAACGTTGAATTTTGGTTGTTTGGTTGATCAACCTTTCATAAACGTTGATTCAACGTTTATCATGCGACCAAAGAAAGTTAGTCGAGATTCGTTTAGTTGTCAACGTTGTTTCAACGTAAGGAACCAACAAAATGTCAACTAATTGTTTCCTTGGCAAATTTGATACATAATTCATATTGGTAATAGGTATCCAACTTAGCAACTATCATTTCGGAACATTATTTTCATAAAAGATCAAGATCGAGCTAGTGACAGATATAATCTTATATATTATTTGATTGTGCATCGATCAACGGACGGAAATATTACGTAAATCGCAGTTTTAGGTATAAAGTCATCAGTTATCCAAATTGCATTACATTTGATATTTTCCCACAAAACTGTGAAAATTGTATAATTCCCGACAATTTGCTTTCAAACACAAGCCGGATGTTGACCTTTCGATCGCCTCGTTTGGCCATATCCGGACATGCGCACAATTATCGCGCGCGCAAACGCAGCTGATCGTTGTCAGTTCACTTTGGCGAAGTTCAACGCAATATCGTTATCGTTCTATTTTCACCATCTTCACGGCATGCTGGTGTTTATTTGGTAAGTATGTCCTTCATGTATAATGAAAACGTAGGAATGCCGTTTAAATCTAGCAGTAGCAAGAAACTCCGAATTAGGGCTCATGTTTTATCTCACAAGGTTACCGGTATGTCACAGTACATGTTTCTCAAAATTTAGTGGAAGCCCGTGTTTTCCATGAACTTGTTTTGTTATTTTTCAAGATATTTGCATGCATATATTTGGCATTTTATTATATAATCGAATAAGATTTCCTTTCGTACCCATCACCTGATTTGAATTTTGCAAATATACATTTTCAAATAATCAATGAAGTACATCAATATAAGGAACCGTTCATATTTAAATATATGGCTGCGGGTGGGGGTGTTGATTGTAAGGGTTGGAGGGTGGGGTGGGGTGTCACCCATTTTGTTCAGGGAGCTAAGGGGTCAGCATTTTGTACACACGCACTATGTTTAGAAATTATGGGAAGGGAAGAGGGCGTCATAGATAATGTTCATGACATGCAGGGTGGGCCGTCTCTTATTCTGTACATACTCATACACTTTAGGGGAGGAGTGTAATTCACATTGTACATAAAAATCAACATCACCCCAAAGCCATACATTATGAACGGTCCCTAAGGGCAGCTACACAAAATCGGATAGTGTTAATCAACATTTTATATTGCATCCCATTATTATGAACATTTGGTCGTTTGAATAGATCTATCAGTAAATGATGCATTGAGCACGCCCTGAACCCTGTCAACATATGTATATTATTGGGGGGGGAAGAATGGCGTAAGGAAATGCAACGAAAGTTTTCACATTAAAATGTCTTGTGAAAGTCTTTGTGGTAAGGATGAAATTGTATATAATTTATTTGAACTTTTATTTATTTACAAAAAGTGTAACTTCACTAACGATTCTTTGATGGGACAATAAACAAAACTGCACCCACAGACTTTCATTCTTACACTTGTTTGGAAGGGATATGATAATTCATGTCTCTTAAAGGTTAAAATCTTACATACAAAAGAAGTAATTTTAATGTAAGGAACATTTAATTATGAAATAAGATTATTTTATGGGAATTTGCAGAAATCTCATCTTCGAAGACTGGGTGGCAGCAATTTTGTGGATCACATAATAGAGCAAGGCTAAGGTAACACGTTTTTAACATTTCACTTGTTTCCAGTGATATATCCACCACAAAGTTTAAGAGAAAGATGATAATGCTCTTTCATTACCACCTGTTTTGAATATTTGTGATAATGTTTGGTCTTTTTTGGTGATAATAGTTGGTCTTCTTTTTTCATTTATATATTAAAGGTTGATCATTTAAGAGAAAAAATTGACAATGATTTCTCCCTGAGACGTTTAGTTTAATGAGCACTCCCTTGTTTGGCGCCATATTGTTTTTCGCCGTAAACAGCTGGATGCAAGATAGCACGCGAGAGGACAGAAGTCATACATTTATAGATATATAGAGAGATGTTTATTGCTTTTAAGGGAAACACACTTTTCAGGTATTTGGTCAGCTGTAGAATTTGAATATGATGTTTCTTATTATTGTCAAAGGGTAGGTTTTTCATTATTTGCAATCTAATATGTGTGCAGTGAAACATACTGAGATTTGGAAGAGTCCATTATTTAAAGTACAGGTGTTGTTAGATATCAGCATTTTATGTACATGTTCCTTGTTAAGATCATCTATCGAGTATATTAGAGAGAAGGTGTATTTTGTAGTGTTTTAAATCAGAGTTATTTTCAGTGTATGACCTACCATTTCAATATGTTTTGGCCACCTGTCACCCCTTTGGTCAAATAGAGTACGACTTCCATTTCTTGGAATTGAGAGTCAGAGATGCACTGTTTCCAAGAATTTGCGTTAGCCAGCGATGTTTGTTTACGAGTACATTTAAGTCTTTTTTGAGTGTAGATTGGAGCTGTAAGAGATGTT